>NC_134568.1:100100370-100280110 GCF_050947875.1 Dermacentor variabilis
AACTCCTGTGACTGGAAAGCAACGGTAATTGGATTGTTGACATTTTTCGAGCTTCACGTTTTGTTTTACCGTTACCTGTTGCACCGCCATCGTGCAGACCATTACAGCGATCAGGGACCACTACAGCCAGCTTGAGAAGCGCATCTTACGTGACCGGAGGAAACTGCATAATAGGCGACAACAAAAAAATAAAAACAAAGTTGCTTGTCAGTCAGATAGCATTTCAATGATACAGGCCATAGCGCAGCAGATCCGAGCGTTTTGTTGGGAGTAGTTTCCCGAGAGGTCTCAGTGTGGCTTGATATTGAGGAGCCTCCGGCACACGATATCACTGCGACGAAGCAAACTTCGTATAACTACATCATACTTTTACACAGGGGAATTACTTTAGCATCCAAGAGCACGAGCAATCCTGTCTCACGCACGTACGTGCACGGAATCCTCAAAGTGGCTTAAGAAAATGCGTGAACGTGAAGTAAATGCACTGTTCTTTTCTAGCCTCGGTACAATTACCGGGAGCCCATATCGCTCAACACATGCCCCATGCAAATCGTCATATCGGATGTTCTAGCCCCAGAGCTGTGCGCCAGTGTCGTCCGTCAAGGCTGCATGCAGAATACAGATTCCTTAATCAGAAAAAGGCCTTGGATTCCGCTATACCAACGAGTATTTAGAGGCGGATATCACTAGTCGACATCTGCTAAAGAACAAACGAGACTTATAATACACGTGCAAAACGTCGGAGCATATAATACACGTACTTACTACAGAACCCCCAGATAGAGTAAGTATCTTATATTTAAAACGATTCTTTTTTGTCGCAGTGACAGTACTACTCAATTTGTCTAATTTGTTCACTATGCTATTTCAGCTTTTGACATAGGCTGAAATAGGCTATGTTTATCGAATTCCGCAAGGTATTTCATACAGTCACTACAAATTTTTGCACGAGCTCTACACAGTATTTAACAACTCTCGTTAACTGGATTGGGTCACCATAGTGTCACTACTCGTACTTTACATTAATTATTAACCTTGTTACTGTACTGCCAATATATACGTTTATACGCTGACGACTGCGTACTTGAACAAACACCAGCCAAGCGACCTCATTTATTCTTTTTGTAATTGTGTGAATGGCAGATGAATAAATTTCAAGGGCCACGTACTCCCAGCGTCATAAGTTTGCGAACCGCGAGAGCCGAGGAAAAATCTCAATATTTCCACAGCCTGTAATTAGGATTTCTAGTAGAGGTGGGAAATCCGAAAACTAGTCTCTGGAAAAAACAATGTTGCACGATTTTACTTGCCACAGTCAGTTGCAGGAAAATTCAGTTTCCAGAAATCGCACGATCCAGGAAATTTCGTCGCCGAATGTACGTGACCTTTTATAAGCGTTTGTTTGCATTCACATTCTCTTTTTTAATGCAGAACCATTAAAATCTAAAGTACCCGATCACAAATACATTGATGTTTATATGTCTAGCATCATGTCCTGATCATATCAATGATTTTGTCTAACGACGTACATAAAAAGCTGGAACATTTGCAGCGCACAAATTGCGCATAGCTCTTTTAAATACTAAAATAGTTGCTTACAAATCAGCTTTGCCACCACTGCTGGAGTGTTTTGATGTAAGGAGCCCATAAAAATTTTCAGATCCTGAGAAGTTACAAATTATTCACAAAAAGGGCAGCCCGGTAGACCTACCGTCCTTGCGATAGTAACTTTTCCGCTTCTAAACTTCCTGTTCCGCACTGACTGCTCTCGGCACTACGTATCCACATTGAGTTTTTGCACACCTTAATAAACTACCCTTACACTGTTTCTCCTGGAGACATACGTAAAATTCCCGCAACCTTCCTCAGCAGGAGCTATAACCATAATAATGTCGCACCCTATCACTCACTGATTGAAGCGTTTAAAGAGTTTCTTCCCACTAAATAGTGTGTGAAAACTTGCGACCTGGAGCCATTAGTTCTTACGTCCGATGAATTGTTGCTTGCAGACAAACGTCTTTTCTTTTTTTACTGCTACATGTGTATTGTATTCCGTCGACATATTTGTGTGATGTATCACTGTTTTTCCTTTACCTGCAGTAGCACTAGAGGGCTGTAGTATTTAAAAATAAAGGGAAACAAGAAAGTTTACTTGAGCCCGAGTTTCACGCCACAAGAATGCTTCCACATTTAGTTGTTGAAATATATGGTATCTATAACGAGAATATCGAATAGTTAAATGCAAACTAATTACGGAGCGACTACTTTTGTATTAAAAAAGTGACTTTAACACAAGTGTGTAGGGTTAAAAACGAATACGTTGCAATCGAAATTTTATCCTCATGGAAGGACAGACGAACTCCCAACAGACAGTCCGAGCGTAAACAACTTACTATATACTCGTGACGGCAGTCCTGCCAGGCTGCATTTTTACGTTTATGAAATGCTGAGTTCGAATAGGGTGAGCTGTGGCTCGCAATTCGGTGCCATGTAGAACTCTCCAAAACAATTCCACTAATCCACTGCAAACGCGCTGAATCATTGCTGGTAAATACACTTGTTGAGAACGTATATCTCAGGGAGCATAGAACACGTTACAAAACGTCTAGGGAAGCTACAGATCAGACTGGGCTGGATTGGGCAAAATGAACGCTAAGGTACAAAGGGCAAAGCCTACTGTGCGTAACGTTCAGCAAGAGTTCCAAACGGTTCATAGCAGTGTACAAGTGAATGTGTGTGGATGACTGAACTTCTTGCACAGGAGCGTATGTGCCGGCTGTTCAAGGAAAAAAAAAAAGTCCACCAGATAGGAGCGCCAAACTTTAAGTAAGATCATACGAGTTCCTCATGAAAAAACGCCTCGCAGTTATAAATTTCTTCCAGTGATCGAAGGAGACACCATCACCTTTCCCTGTGTTCCAATGCTTCCTCTTAGCGTTGAAAGCGTTGTAGTGTCACCTCTTGACAACCGAACCAAGGTAAAGATACCTGGGGCGCGATCGGAGATGGTTGTTCGGCGCGTTCGTTCGGTTACCGGCGCGCGCGATTGGCCGACTCCGCGCCGACGTCGCCAGCCGCGGGGCGCCGCCCCGTTTTTGGTGACGTCAAAATGACGACACGCTCCTGTCAATCATCCGCCCACCGAGCATTTCGTCCGAACGCGACGGGAGTTGAGAAGTTTGAAGCGATCATTGCTCGTTACGAGACCGGCTTGGCATGGCGCGTCTGATAGATTGGATTAGACCCAAAGGCGGCTTCGGCAGCTGACTAGCACGTTCGGATCCAATCCATAGTTTAATTCGAGAAAAATGGCGCTTGCGTTGGAAACTTCGGTTGTTGCGTTGGCGTTGCTTGAGGAGGAAGGAGAGCGGGTGGAGGTGCGAAATGCGTTTGAAGAGATGACAGAAGGCGAATTCCGGCGTCGTTTTCGTTTCTCTAAAGAAACGGTGCGTTGGTTGTGCGGTGAACTCGACCCAATCATCGGGTGCCAGCGAGCCAGCGGAATTTCTACTGAGCGGAAGGTGTTGTGCGCGCTGAGGTTTTTCGCAACGGGAAGCTTCCAGCGGGGCGTCGGCAGTGAAGAATTCATCGGCCTGTCGCAGTCGTCCGTCAGCGACACCATCCACGAAGTGGCAAACGCCATAACTGTCGTTGGCGGGCAAAAGCGGTGGGTGGACTTCCCCCAGACGACAGCCGCGAAGGCCAGAGCGAAGGCGGCGTTTGCGCGGCTCGGACGGATCCCCGGTGTGCTCGGCTGCGTCGATGGCACTCTTATCGCCATACAGCAGCCCCAAGGCCTGAGCCCCGGGGATACACAGAGCTATATGTCGAGGAAGGGTTTCTACGCCATGAACACCATGATCGTAAGTATTATTCTTGCATTGTACCCTTGTGATATATTTTTGTTCGTTTGTGTCGCAGTAATTTTCCATTTCACTCGGACTGTTGCAACAGAATGTACTAGGAGCGGTATTCTCGATCTATCCGCAACGGGAATTGATTCCTTTCGAGGGTACATAGCGATGGAACAGTGACGAAATCTTGCGGTGCGGGACACACTGCGGCTCAGCGGTCTCCACAGCGCATGAAATTGACGTTGCTCGATCGCGGAGTATCCCCGAAGCTTGATTCAAGATTTCGATGGATTCAAAACGCCGCTCCTGCTGGATTATGCCGTAGTACTCGCTGTCCTGTGCTGCCGTCCTGCACACGTTTAATGATGGGCGCTACATCTTGCAATACATGTGCCATTTAATAGCACTAAAGGAGTTTTTATTCCGGTTTTGTGCCTGCAATTTTTCATGTTGGAGGTGTTGCGGGACATTAGCTGAAACACGTAACAGTAATGTGGGTAAACGCGGGGGTGCCAGCAATTTGCGACGTTCCGAGCAGTTAACAGGCGGGCTAGACTTTGACAGTGCCCTGACGAAAACAAGTCCGCGTGTTGAAACTTTAACTACGAAACGAACCATGTCCGACCGAGATTTGTTCATAGCAGTATTCGAACAGTCTGTCACAGTGTGCGGATATTCAATTAGGTTCATAAGTGCTTTAAAGGACTTGTACGACAACTGTTTGCACTAATTTTTAATCTGCAGACATGCGATGCAGACCTCTGGATTGAAGACATCAACCCCTGCTTCCCGGGGTCCTGTCATGATTCATGGGTGTGGCGTAGGAACCCTCTCCGTACATACCTCGAAGCAGAACTGCGCCCTGGTGAATGTTTGCTTGGTAAGTGCTGCAAATGTGCACCACAATGAAGTAGATATCGCTTAAACTGTCACCCTGCCCTTGCGCAGGAGACTCCGGCTATCCCTTGGAGCCGTGGCTCCTGACACCAGTGCCGGGGCATCCAGCTGGCAGCACCCCTGAGGGCCTCTACAACAAGGAGCACACCGCCATGCGCAATGTTGTGGAGAGGTGCATCGGGGTCCTAAAGAGCAGGTTCCGCTGCTTGCAGCGTTACCGGACCCTGCTCTACAACCCCGATCGAGCAGCGACCATCATTGCCGCTTGTGCAGCTCTTCACAACATTGCCTTGGCGGCACGTGAGCCTGCTCCGGAAGAGGAGGACGATGACAGTGACGTTGCTCCAGCTGTCCAGCAGACTGCAGATCTGGTTGACCCGCCAGCACCACCCATGCGGGTCCCACAACTGCGGGAACTGTACCTGAGGGGCCAGCAGCAGCGCAACCGCGTGGTGAACCTTTTCCAAGGACCACGCGGAGTGCATACTGACCACCTCCGGAGGGTACGCCGCCGCCTGCTGCGACCTCGTCGGCAGCAGCCAATGTAATGCTGCAACTGCTTGGTACGTTATTTTTTTTTTTCACAGGTGGGAAAAGAAAGTGAAACGAATGCTGTCGGTATGCCAAAGTTTACAAACACACTATTGGTGTGGGTCATTAGCCACGGTGAATTTATTAGTCACTTATTATCAAGTCAACGTCAAGCAATACAATGCACTGTTTCCTCCCCAGAGCATCACGCTGCGACTCAGTTTACTATGTTCTCCAGTCTGGCGCAATATTTTTGGCATGATAACATCTTGTAAATTAGCTACCCATCTCAGTAAAACCATGTTCTTTTAATTAATGACCCTATGGCTGCACAAGCTTGTGCACAATGCCATCCTGATGAACTGTGCATATTTCTTATGCATAACATAAGAAGCATAACATAAGTGCATATGGCATGTGCTTCTTTGTTGTCCTCTTTAGCACACAATAACTTGCTATCCTTCCTATGAAGTATGTTGCCTAACACTTATGCACAAGCAGTGGCCTAACTGTGAATGGGACACGGTGTCGGAGTTTGTCACCGAGCCAAAATGACCACCCCACAAACTGGCGGCTAGTCCGAAAAAGCCTGTTTGAATCGGGACTGCAACGCCGGCAAGTGGGAATACTGAATCATGCTTAAAAAAATTAAATGCACGACATGAGCGCCATCTTAGAACTGAAATTGTATCAGAACTGCGCGATATAATATAGTTGTGTAAAAGAAAGTTGCCCTTACTGTAAGGTAAAAAGAAAAAAAGAGTCATTTTCTAATATATGTACAGACGTTAAGAGGCGCCTGCCTCTCCTCTGCACAGACACATACACATAGCACAACAAAGTCGAAGCAATACACAAAAACAAACTCCCGCAAGTATTTCAGAAGTCGCAACACAAAACCTAGTGCACAGTCCGAGTTCTTAAGTGCCCTCATGTGGAATGCGATATTTTTGAAAGTATACAAAAAAGGCAACCTTTGGTGCTTGTTTAAACATATACACAACAACCTTCGCTGCAGGTTTAAAACTATACACAACAACCTTCGCTGCAGGTTTCAAACTATACACAACAACCTTCGCTGCAGGTTTCAAACTATACACAACAACCTTCGCTGCAGGTTTCAAACTATACACAACAACCTTCGCTGCAGGTTTAAAACTATACACAACAACCTTCGCTGCAGGTTTAAAACTATACACAACAACCTTCGCTGCAGGTTTAAAACTATACACAACAACCTTCGCTGCAGATTTCAAAAAATCTGCACTGCAGACTTAAAAAAAACTGCAACAGCCTCTGCTGCAGATAAAAAAAAAACTGCAACAGCCTTTGCTGCAGATAAAAAAAAACTGCAGCAGTCTTTGCTGCAGATAAAAAAAAAACTGCAGCAGTCTTTGCTGCAGATAAAAAAAACTGCAGCAGTCTTTGCTGCAGATCAAAGAATATACCAAAATTTTAAATTATTGTGCAGGGCGCCGCAGTGCCGCTGCAATGGCCCGTGAGAGCGCCCCCACGCTGCGCAGCTCCTGCAAAGCCTGGCCCTGTTGCTGCAGGATGGCCTCCAGGGCTGTAGCCTGCCTCTCTCCAGCCTCCCTGTGGAGCCTGGCCTCGGTTGCCAGCTGTTCGAGGGCCACAGCCTGGCGGGTGGCCGCCTCCCGGAGCTCCGCAATCAGCTAGAAACGAAGAAATATGTCGCCAATGTCACCTCGGAATTCTTCGCTACCGACACTTCACTGGGAGCTTCTGTTTATGGAGTCTCAGCGTGCACAACACATCCTCTCCGCTGAAAATCCACTGACCCAGCGGCATCCGTCAATGGTGCCGAGTTCTGCGCACAACCAATTCCCGTTGTTTGGACAGACCATAGTGGTGTCAGAATTCATTTTCTGTCACCTCCTCAAACGCATCTCACACCTCCAAGCACCTCTTCGTAAGAAGAAACCAAACAGCCCTTTTCAGGGCTACGCACCAGTTTGCCTGGCGGGCGATTGTGCAGTATCAGCGATTCTCTGTCCTGTATACTGCTCCAGCATGCAAAACATACCCCAACCAATGATCGAAGAAGGCGTGCATATGCAACGTTATAATTGCAAAAATGTACATTTGCACTTGGTGACTATGCTGAGGATTTAGTTTCTGACATACTTAGGTTTGGTTTTCTGTAGGAGTGTGCAAATAGTAAATGCTTGGTACGAATTAATTTTGAAGAAAATACCCAATAGAAAGACACTCCATCGAATATTGTAAAACAGCCAATATTCGTCCATAAATGTTCTTATGTTCCATTTGCCCAGATTCACCATAATGTTTTTGTTTAATTTCAAGGCAGAATGGCTGTTTATTCCACTTCAAAGTTATTGAAGAAAAATTCTCGGCTACATCCATTTGCATCCTATCTCTTTTTGAGATATATCCGCAGTGCACAGAAATAGTATCCACGAACCGTGTTGGTTTGCTGCTGCTGCTCACTGCTCCGGGTGTGCAGCTCCACTAGGCGCGGGAGGGCTTCACGGGCACCCGCCGGCGGCACTCGGCGGCGCCTTTGGCGTTGTGGTGCTGAAAGCATACAAGTTATGCTATTTTTTTCACAGCAGAAGCCTATGTAACTCATGTTTAAAAGGAATGACATGGTAAGAAGCATCACATGCCGATGGGTGATTCCATTAAACTTAATTTTGGTACAGCTAACAGGACAAGGCGACTCCAACTTACGAGCTGGAGCACTCAGGCACTCCTGGGCCGCATCCTGCTCGGCCACACCACCGGCACCGCGTGCAACGCTCTGAAAAGCACGTTCAAGTAAGACACTGCTTTATGCACACCGAGTGCAATAAACGAAAAAAAAAAAGAAATGTGATGTGTGCAAATTCACCTGCAAGCCACTGGTGCCGGGCGTCTCGCCAACCGAAACTGTAGGCTGGGCGGGCAATGGCTGGATGGGCTGAGGGCGCCGGAAGTCCCCAGCGAGAGCTCGCGCCTGCAGGCTCTCATCTGGGGGGACCAACTGTAAGCATGTGTTGAGAATGTGTCACAAAACTTCTCTGCACGCATAGCGATGTTTGTAGCAACAGCTACTAATAACTGATATGGTTTAATGTAGCGAGTCTGCACGTAATGGGGGCAGTGCGCAGCTAGATTTTTTTTTCTTTTCGAGGGGTGTTTGAAAACATCGCATGTTATCCAAACAAAGACCTTCGAGAAGGGGGGGGGGGGGGCGTGTTTGGTGCGCCAGCCACTGGCTATGCCCCTCATTCGATGGTCTCAAACAGTTTCGAGCACGTAGGTTCCTCTAATATGCCTCAAAATTAACTTCACGAGCGTCCTTTCACCCCTGCAGATTCGACCGTTTCCGACAAAGTTCTAAGCAACACCGCCCTAGCATGAACTTTTCCTAAACGTTTGTAGGCAAATGAACCCACTTTTTACCGTCTCGACGCGACACGCAAGCGGATATTTTCGACGTCTAACGTGAGCTACACACCGTGTCGCGACAAACGACACACCGTAATACGCTTTTTGTCACCGTAGGCCGCGTCGCATTGAACCTCGTTTGCCGAATTTCTGACGGTCACAAAGTGCTAGTTCAAAACACTCAGGCGATAATGGTATTCTAAGCCAGTGCTTACCGCTTCCGACCGCCCGTACACAGCGGCTCGCCCACCATCCACCCGCGCGGTTCCGGTTAGCTGCAGGATGCGGCCGTGGATTCCAGCAAGCTGACCGCCTCCGGTGCCCCTGTAAATAACAAACCGAGCGTATGAGACGACCGGCTGAAATTAATCCGCGCACGCTCACCTTTGCTGCTGCCTGACAAGGGCCAGCGCCTGGTCCGCGTAGAACCGCTGCTTTCGCCAGAAGGCCTGCCACTGCTGCACGGTCTTGCGTGCAGGGCCTTCGGCATCCAGCAGCGCCTTCAGCTGGAGCCACAGCGCCTCCTTGTCGGCCTTTGTAAGCGATGGCCCCAGTGGGTACGACGGCGTCACGAGGGCGGGGTGCTCCTCCATAAAAGACAGGAGGAGCTCCCTCTGACGCGCCGAAACCCGGGGGCCGAGCGGCACGTTTCGGTGCGACGACATTTTGAAAAGTGCGCCGAGTAGACCGCTCTTTTTTTTTTCTTTTTCTCGCGCCGTGCGCAACACCACCTAGCGACCTTGCAGAAAAACTGATTCTAATAAATTGTAATAGTCGTACACATTACTATTTGAGAACGTGTTTAAGCTTGAGAATAAAAATACATATTTTTCATACAGACATTTGATTTATTAGAAAGCGAAAACCATTTCGGTTTATAGTATATGGTCCCCAAGCAGACGACAGACGAGGCAACGCAACGTCCGGGGAGTTCACCGCTTGCTGATTGGCTGCTCTCTCCGTCCCCTTGTCACAAATTTTGCATACTGCCAATTCGTGACGTTGCAGCAACTGAACAGAACGCGTATCGAACAAAATATCTCCGATCGCGCCCCTGGTAGCGAAGCTTCTATAGAAGCCCATACGTTCAAAACATGGCGGTTCATCGGCGGTTCGTGGGGCTTAGCGCCATCTGTACGAGGAGGGAACACTTCCGATGGAAGAAAAACAATGTGACGCCATATCCGTTAAACGCAGAAGTGACGTCATTTTGTTCACAAAGGTGCGAAACTTGTTTTGTTGGTCTGCCATTAGAGCTGTATATTAATATGCTCCATCATTAAACTTGATGGGCGTTTCGAGCTTTCAGCACAGAAAGCGATGCAAGAAAAGGTCAGCCGTACGGGTGTCGAAATCGCACCTCTGAACAGAACATACTTTCTGTGGAGGCCGACGAGAGCTTTAGGTGTAGAGTGCTGGTTCTATCGCTGGACGCAAAGCTTGGTTGCCCGGCGCAGTTGCACGAAAACAACTAGAATAAACAATTACCTGGCGACGGTAACCCATTACTTTTGACCGAACAGTTTGAGAAACGATGAAACTACCCGCGTCACCAAATTCAGACACGTCGTGAAGCAAAAGAATAACGTGTTAAGGGGGCGTATAGTAACAGGTGAACATTACGAGCGCGCCTTTCTGAACACTTCAAGAGTTACATTGCTTTGCAAGCGATAGCTGCGTCAACGATGGCCACTGAAAAAAGGTATTTATTGATATTGATAAAATAGAGTTGTCTTTTCTTTACTTGTCAGGCATCTATAAAACTGATAAGGAATTTCATTTTCGTTGAATGAATCTGTGTCTCGTTTTAATTAAAAAAACGCTTCTTTCTTTCACAATGTTTGTTCCCTCGAAACATAGTCGCGCTTCAGTCGCTGCTCTGATAACCATCCTTTCTGAAGTCGGTGACAATTTGTCCTGAACCGCTTTTCGCCCGAAGCTTCACGACCTATTTGGATCGACCTGAACCGAAGTTTCCACCACACGGGGATAAAGCCAATCTGGAAACAGCGAAGTAATGTAGTCGCGTAGACACGTTTGGAGGACAATAATGCAGACGGGAAAAGATAACAGCAGCTGTAGAGAATTTGAAGGTGGTGCAGCCATTGTCGGTCGAAATTAAATTGAACCTGAGTGGGCGCGGAAGTAACAACAGCAACATGGCTCACCTTCCGCCTCTCGGCACTTAGCAGGCTTTCCTGGCGTCTTTTCTGCTGTGGTCAGCGCTTGCCGCTGACGCCTTAGCTGACCGTTCCGACTCTGCTGCACTACCAGACGAATACGCCGGTCATCACTTCCCCGATAACTACTCCCTACTGAATCCATCCGGACAGCCCTGCCGTATCTACTGCGCATGTACGTCATCAACGGTGACGTCAACACCTGGTGCCTTCTTGAATTCCAGGCCGTTCGACACCGTCTCCAGTGGGCGCGGGAGTAGCAACAGCCAATATGGCTCACCTTCTGCCTTTCGGCACTTCGCAGGTGTGTAGGCGTTTTTCCTTGTACGCTAAAAAAAAAACGATGATCTCTGCTTGTTGCTACTTGCACGTCCACACGTTCTTTGCGATATTATTTTCGAATGTTTTCATATGCCTGTGTTATTACTTTGTTGTGGTGACATCGAAACTAATCCTGGGCCTACCACGCGTTCAGTCTTTTCTTGAAACACAGACGTTACCTGATGAACCCGCGGAACAAATTGCGGACCTCTTCCAGCTTCTGAAAGAGGTTCAGTTGCGATCGGTTCAATCCTCAAAGAATCGGACAGAATTGATTGCTGATGTTAAAGCAATCAAAGCCAGTAAAAAAAATATATAAAGCAAGATCTGCATCCAAGAAAGACTGGATGCTCTTGAAGAAAAAGCAAATTCCCTTGATCAGTTTAAGGAACATGTCACGGGTCTCCAAAAATCTGTAGACACGTGCAACACTAAAGCTTGTTTCTTTGCAATCTCGGTTCAATGGCCTGGAGGACAGATATTGAAGAAACTAATTTTTGAGGACATCCCTGATTCTCGCGAATCATGAGAAGAATCTGAGGCCCACGTCATTAACAAGCTAACAAGTATTATCGGTAATCTATCCGACATGATAATCGAACGCGCTCATCGTCTCGGTTCGTATTCGCCTGATAAATGCCGCCCCATTATAGCCAAATTCAGCAACCACAAAGAAAAGAAAACGGTGCTTTCTGCGCGTAAGCTCCTAAAAGATAAAGACATCGCAATCTGTAATGGCTACTCACCTGCTACCCGCCACGTTCGAAGTATACTGATTGCCTTTGGAAAAGAAGTTACAGGCCAGACCCCTATTTCATCTCAGATACAACAAAATAGCCGTAAACAAGAAGCAGTACATGTACGATCCTGTGACAGAGAGCGGTGATAGAGTGTACGTCACAACACGCGCGTATTAACACCGAGACGTGTATCTGCACCACCTAATCATCCATAGGGAAGTGCGAGGGGGAGCGGAAGACACTTATCTTCCGTGTCTGTCCTTTTCACTAACATTCGAAGCATGAAAAACAAACGCGACTCGTTCACTTCCACAGTGGAGACGTTTAACCCAGATATCATCGTACTTACCGAAACTTGGCTGCATTCACACATTAGAGACCATGAAACCTTCTCTACCGCACACCGCTTCTCAGTTTATCGCTGCGACCTTACGTGGCAACAAGGTGGTGGCCTTCTTCTGCCAATTAATGAACACCTGCACTTTCAGCACGTTAGTATAGCTACTAACTTGGAGCAGTTATCGAAATAAATTACGAAAAACTTATAATGGGCGAATCTTATCGCGCTCCTACTGATGCTGCCTCCTTCGCTAACGAATTACAAGACGCAATCGACATCGTCGTAACACGCTTTCCTTTCTCACCCTTGTTTCTACTGGGTGACTTCAATATTCCAAATATAGCCTGGCATTGTGCAAACCCATTGTGATACACCCTTTCTCCACGTTAGCAAAAGATTTTCTTGACTTGTGCGCACTGTTCTCTTTCAGTCAACTGATAACACAGTTCACCAAAAACACACCACAAGTTTCTAACACCCTTGACCTTCTGCTAACACGACCCGATTTTAATTCGAACATTACGACTACGGCGCGATGTAACATTTAATAATTGAACCCGTCGGCATAGAAAAAATAATCGCATCATTCAAACTCTCATCTGCTCCTGGCCGTGACTTAATTAATGCAAAGTTTCTAAAAAACACGAACTCATATTGTTCCGTTATTTTTACAAAGGTTTTCCATCAGTCACTTGACAAAGGTTCACTGCCTGCTGACTGGAAGGTGGGGAAGGTGATTCCACTCTACGAAACAGGTACTAAACATTCCCAACTGAACTACCGGCCTATTTCTTTAATCAGTATACCATGCAAAACTATCGAGCATATTCTGTTTTCTCACATTGACAGCTTCTTAGAAGAAAACCCGTTGTTGTTGTTTTCCGAGTTTCAACACGGCTTCCGCAAAGCATATTCATGTGACACCAAACGTATCATTCACGCATAAATTGAAGCTATTGCGTGACCACTCTTCAGTTGCAGCGCTAATCTTTTTTAGACTTCGCAAAAGTGTTCGATAAAGTGTGTCATAGCTTATTAATCTACGAACTGCACCAACTAAACCTTGATCCTAAAATTTTGTACTGGCTTAAGGTTTTCCTCACTAACCGTTCAGTTTGTTTCAGCTAACGAAGTAACCTCTAATCTGAGTCCTGTTTATTCGGGTGTACTACAGGGTTCCGTGCTTGGACCCCTCCTATTTCACACACACACACACACACACACACACACACACACATATACATATATATATATATATATATATATATATATATATATATATATATATATATATATATATATATATATATATATATATATATATATATAGTCATATCATAAGAAGCCAACAAACCCTGACACCAAGGACAACATAGGGGAAATTACTTGTGCTTAATAAATGAAATAAAGAAACGATAAAATAATGGAAATTAAAGTGGATGAAAAAACTACTCGCCGCAGGTGGGAACCGAACCCACAACCTTCGCATTTCGCGAAGGTTGTGGTCAATTGGTAGAGCATCGCACGCGAAAGGCGAAGGTTGTGGGTTCGGTTCCCACCTGCGGCAAGTTGTTTTTTCATCCACTTTAATTTCCATTAATTTATCGTTTCTTTATTTCATTTATTAAGCACAAGTAATTTCCCCTATGTTGTCCTTGGCGTCATTGTTTGTTGGTTTCTCATGATATGACTAATAAAAATCGGGCCCCTCGGTTAACCCCCTTTCTTCTCGTTTATTACATAACGAGTGTCTCGAATCCGGCAACATTGATGCCTTCAGGTAGCATATGTGGGTTTATTGACCAGTTGCCTTCACCCAAAAATATCACGTTCTCGTGACGCCTGCGGCAAAAAGGACGTTCCACGTCCGCCGCCAAGGTCTGTGAGTGGTGGCGCTGGCTGACACTCCCAGGGTTCTACTAGGACACATAAATTAAAAACCCAAGAAAGTGGATTGAAAAACGGCGCCGCGGTAGCTGAATTGGTAGAGCATCGCACGCGAAATGCCAAGGTTGTGGGTTCGGTTCCCAACTGCGGCAGGTTGTTTTTTCATCCACTTTAATTTCCATTAATTTATCATTTCTTTATTTCATTTATTAAGCACAAGTGATTTCACCTATGTTGTCCTTGGTGTCAGTGTGTGTTGGCTTCTTATGATATGACTAATAAAAATCGGGCCCCTCGGTTAACCCCCTTTCTTCTCGTTTATATATATATATATATATATATAGACACATGTACACCCTTGCAATTTTTTAACAATAGCACGCGAGCGTCGACCGTAAGGCCTGTCAATGGCCTTGTAGTGGCGACTGACGGCGGGATTGGCAACTTCATGTGCGGTCGTGCAAGGCGAATTCTAGTTCGAATGTGTACTGTTACTCTATTCGCTTCAGGACTGCCCCTCACCGCTACGAGGCCAGTGACACGTCGTGCGGCCGACGCTCGCGTGCTATTGTTAAAAAAAATTGCAAGGGTGGACATGTATGTCGGGCGACCTCAAGGACACAGCGACACGTCTCTGGGGCCAACCGAGCTCGACCCTTCCTTCCCCCCGAAAATGGTCGGCGTTGCGTTCTGCTCACGAGTCTTTCGACGGGCCTTCAAGGCGCGGGTTCCTTTCCCAAGCTCATCACCCCTGAGGAAGCTAAGTGCCAGGCCAGGGGACGTTTGTTCCCATTGCGGCGAACCGGTGGGTCACTGGCGGCAGCGAGATTCGAACCCGCGACCTCCCGCAGTCGAGGCGGGAACTTTACCACTGGGCCACGACTGCGGTAGGTGTTTCTTGCACCGCCGTGTTGTAAGCAAAGGTTACGTACGGCAGGACCGCGTCCCATGTGTTGTGCTCGACGTCGACGTACATTGCTAGCATGTCAGACGAATGGTCTTACGGAGCGCCTGAATAAGACCCTCGCCGACATGCTAGCAATGTACGTCGACGTGGAGCACAAGACATGGGACGCGGTCCGGCCGTACGTAACCTTTGCTTACAACACGGCGGTGCAAGAAACAACACAGATCACGCCGTTCAAGCTGGTTTACGGCAGGAACCCGACGACGACTCTCGACGCCATGCTGCCGCATGTCACCGACGAAGAGAATCTTGACGTCGCCACCTATCTCCAGAGCGCCGAAGAAGCCCGACAGCTCGCCCGCCTACGGATCAAGAACCAGCAGCGTACCGACGGCCGACACTACAACCTCCGACGACGCTACGTCAAGTAACAGCACGGCGACCGTGTTTGGACCCCGATACGCCGACGAGGACTCAGTGAGAAACTATTGCGACGCTATTTCTGACCCTACAAGGTCATCCGACGTATTGACGCACTGGACTATGATGTCGTGCCGGACGTTATTTCGCATTCACAGCGGCGCCGCGCACCATCTCAAGTGGTCCACGTGGTGCATCTTAAGCCCTTTTACGCACGCTGACGAACATCGTTATTTTGTTGTTCCTCTGCTAGAGGTGCTTTTGTTCATTACTTTCGTTTGTTTGCAGCATCGGGTCGATTCTTTTTAAGAGGGGGGTATTCACATGTGTACTTGTATATCTATATCGGGCGACCACGTTTCACCGCCTAACAAATGTTATCGCACAGCGCAGGACGTGTCTGCGTGTATTGGAAGTTTCTCGAAAGTTATGGATGGTTATATCCGCTGTCTGTTTTTACCGAACCTTGTGTTATCTGATTTCATCGCGTGACGCGAATGGTGTAGAACTTTGTGGAAGACACGCGGGTCCCAGCGATTAGTCTGGAACAGTCGACGACTGATGTATAAAAGCCGACGCGCTTGACAAGCTGATCAGATTTTGACGATTGCCGACTGGTGTTCGCCGTTGTCGATGCGCTCTTTAAACGTAGCCTGTTTTTGGGAGCACAGGTTCGCCTAATAAAAGTTAGTTTCGTCTTTCAGTATTGCGGGAAGAAGCCAAGTCCTTGAAGAAGATCCTTGAAGAAGACAAGACTTGAAGAAGAAAAGTCGACTTGTCGAAATATTGGCTCCTGCTTTCACCTTGTTCTCGTTTTGCTCATCGTCTTGAATTTCCATCTCTCGCATTCCCCGTGTTTTCATAGTACTGCTACTGTGTTCTTTATACGTCACTACCACGTGACAATATTACCCACTTACATTCCTGCGTTTCATCTCAAATTCACCTATTTGCTGACGACTGTGTAATTCACACCGAAATAACTTGCGATGAGGATGTAACCAGGCTTCAAGCTGACCTTAACGTCATTTTTACATGGTGCAATTCATGGTTAATAAAATTAAATGTTAACAAATGTACATTCATGCGTGTATCTAAAGCTACCAGTGAACCACCTGTGAACTCCCTTAATAACCCTCCATTAGATTTGGTAACAACTTACAAGTACCTTCGTCTTCACATCACATCAGATCTCACTTGGAATACCCACATCGCCCATATATAGTAAGTATACGCTAACCGAATGCTAGGTTACTTACGACGCAACTTTTCCAAAGCACTTTCTTCCTTAAAATTACTCCTATATAAAACTCTAATAAGATCCCAAACTTCAGTATGCCGCTTCAATGTGGGATCCAGGTCAAATAAACCTTCCGCACTCACTGGAGATGGTTCAGAATAACTCTACTCATTCCCTTCTTTCTAACTATAGCAGAACCGCGAGTATCAGTGCCATGAAATCTAGCTTTAGCTTACCGTCCTTGTCATCACGTCGCAAAATGTTCAGTCTGTGTCTTTTTCATAAGCTATTTCATCATACACTGTTACGCAACAATCTTATTTCCCCGCCTCTGTATGTATCGCCTAGGCTATATCACATTCATAAGGTCGGCATTCCATTATGCAGATCCAACGCTTTCTTGCAGTCATTTGTACCACGCACTTCTAATGAGTGGAATCGCCTTCCCACCTCGACGGCCATTATCGCAGATCACCAATTATTCAAGAACGTCATAGCTAGCATTGTATAACTAGGAACCTTTTTCTTCACATTTTTCAACCTGTACTCACGAACGCCATAGTTAACTTTGTATATCTAGGTGCCATTTTTATTTGTTTTTGTATATATATATATATATATATATATATATATATATATATATATATATTTCTGCTTTATTAACTCCTGTTTGAATTACCATGTTGAATTTACCTGTTTTGCTTGTAACCACTCCCTTCTATAATGCCGTAACGGCCCTGAGGGTATGCTAAATAAACCGCATGCTGCCCTTTCCAAGAAGAGTCCGGCGCACGCCACGTTGGAGCGCTGTCAGCACGCACTGGAGAGTCTGTAAGCTCCATGCGTGTCGGCGCGACTGCCGTCCAACCTCGCTCAGGTGGAACAAAATTGTAGGCACATGCACAGTCCCTCCACGTACCGTTTTCGGCCTCCGTGGACAGGTCAGGATCCTGGAGTGGTAGCTCGTCGACAACGAGAGACGTCGGCTCCACTTCCGGCTCTGAGAAAGACTCCACGGGACTGTGATCGTGCAGGTGCTCCATCTCGAGCTGCGCCTCATTCTGGGGCGCCTCCAGAATCGTGGACACGTCCTTCGGGGACCCGTCAAGCGAGTCCTCGTTGTCTGAAAGACTTAAATCTGCGACAAGCCCACCGGCAGAGTGTAACGCTAAGTACGCGTTAGAAAGGAAGTGCAAACGATAAAGGACGCGAAACGAGCGCTGGCGCCACAGGAGAGCACGATGCACCTGCCGCTTCGTCAGCGTTATCCTAATGCGCAAGCATTCACACTGAGCTGTCCGTGCTTAAGATTACTCCGGGGTAGTTAAATTTGCGTGTAAAAGAACTATCCGTGAGCTGAATAGTTCAAAGCATCTAACAGGTTTTCCCACTCAATAAGAAAAAAGGACGATCCATTCATTCAAAGAATGACCATGCATCTCCTAGTTGAACGATCATCCTTGTTTTTCCGGCTGCACATAGACTGCATTGTTATACGGGCTACATCGTATCTCGGGTTTCAGGCTGCACAGATCACGGAACGGATGGACAGTAATTTTGACAGGACATTAGCCGTCACCCTTTTTCGCGTAGTGACCATATGTACTGTTCTACTCAAAGGAGATTACATCTGGTATACGCTACCTTTCAGCGTGCCCAGCAAAGCTATATAGTCCCTCTCAGCACTAAATCTGTCAAAACAGCTTCTTGTTTAAATTCAAGAACACCATGACGCGATATCCCACGGGTAAATTCACACGAAGATCAAGAAAACAAGGCACTTGATCCTACAAACCTAGGACTCTTATTTGCATGACTATTTGTTCGCTTCTAATTATTAGTGGCTTCTGATGCTGGAAGCACGGGAGACCACACGAAGTGGTCTTTAGGCCTCTGCTAACGGTGACACGCTTCTGGTGAAAATTAGGGCATGTGCGAATGCCTTCGCGTGAAACGCAGCTGAATTCTTGGAGGGGTCCGCGGTAATGAGATGCATACGGTATAGAACGGCTGAACAAAATCCATCGCGGTAGAAGCAGCGCGGCATCAACATTCAATACGTTAAGACTGAAGCACTGTACCAACAATGACTACCTTGACTGCTGTACAGCGGATCACGGTTCTCTGGGCGTCACCAGAGACCGAAAAAATTAACTTTAAGGAAAATGAATTATTTCGAGCTGCTGCTCGCCGCAAAATCGGAGCAACTGTTCTGAGAACGCCGCTTCGTGGCTACCATCAACCGTCTTCCCCCTCTAAATGAATACCATTACATTTTAGAGGAGATCCCGTGGTCGACGACATCACGTTCGAGTTCCGTAGCCGGGCCTTGTCAATTTCCTCATCAGGCTGTGCCATGGCGGCCGATGACGAACCGAAGGTTGAAACGGCTCAACCCACTACGGGGTATAGACCATAAATCGGGCGGCAGTAGAAATAATTAAGATATATTAACAGTTACATCGATGAATAATCCTACTAAATGAGATTAATTAGCTGAATCCTTATGAGTTCTAAGGAATTTAATAAAAAGAACGTATGTGATTCGGTATTTAATTTATAAATGAAACAAACACTGCCATGTTAAATGATTAACGAACAGGCAGACCGCGACGACGTCGACGTTGTGGCCTCAAAACATGGCTCACGAGGTGGATTTGCCACGCGAGGAGATAAAAATACAGCAAGAAAGAATGACTGAAGAATGAAACGATAAAAAAGAAAATACTACGGTGACATAAGATATTGATTTGGCGTACTGCTTATGGCGTACGTTAGCCATAAGGTGGTGACATAAGATTTTGATTTGGCGTACTGCTTATGGCGTACGTTAGCCATAAGGCTATCTTGGTAGGCCTCGAGGAGGTAGGTGTGGGACACAGGGTATATGCATACGTCAAAGACTTTCTGTTACAGAGGGAGGCGAATATAAAATTTCTGGATGTAAATCCACACTAAAAGCGGCTGTACCATCCCCAGAGTAGACACCATTCGGGTCCTTGGCATGTTCATCGAATCCAATGGCAGTAATAATACTACGCTCAACAAGCTCACAGCCAAGACTGAGAACATGATGAGACTCATCAACAGAGTCTCGAATAGGCGTGGAGGCTTAAAGGAAGACAATCTCCTCCGGTTGTTCCACGCCTTCCTCATGAGTCATATAGTTTATGTGGCAGCCATGCACAACTGGTATAACTCCGAGAAGAAACGATTAAACACGCTCATCAGAAAAAGTATAAAAAAAGTACTAGGCATTCCGTTACGGGCGAGCACGGACCTCCTTATGCAACTAGGAGTGCACAACACATTGGACGAGATAATCGAGGCCCAGGAGTCAGCCCAACTGGCCCGTCTATCCTCTACCCCGGCTGGAAAGAAGATCCTGGCAGTTCTTGGGATCAACCCTATCCTCATGAAAGAGCGGAAATATGAAATTTCAGAAAATCAAAGGAACAACATACGAGTTGCACCGTTTCCCCGTAATGTTCATCCTCAACACAACGTAGGCAGACGCAGGGCAAGAGCACTCGCCCTCCTCAAGCGTACCAAAGACGATCCCTACTCGGCATGTTTTGTCGACGCAGCCCAATATGGACAGTCGTCTAACTTCGCCATTGCCCTCGTTGATCACAACGGACAGATAGTGAATGCGGCTTCCCTGAAGTGCTCAACACCAACCAGAGCAGAGCAGGTCGCAGTTGCTATAGCACTCCTAGACAACAGCAGATCAGAAATCTTCACTGATTCGAGGTCGGCGGTCAGGGCTTTCGCTTCAGGATCCATCGCCGAGGAGGCTCACAAGATTCTCAAGAACAAGGTAATCTCTCCGCACACCATCACGTGGTTTCCGGCTCACCTCGACCCCCAGCTTGACTCGTTTCCCAATCTTAATGACATTGCCCACTCCCAAGCGCGCGCACTAACCCACCGCGCGGGAGCAAGATTGAGCTCAGACTCCGGTGTTCTCGAGTTTCGGGACACTCTCACTACTTTCAGCGAAATTACTACGCACTATCACCTGGGTAGGAGGACTTATCCTCCCCCTCACTGCAAACTGGCTAGACCTCTGGCGTACACTTTACGCATGCTTCAGACGCAGTGCTATCCAAACCTGGCCCTTTTCCACACAATCACTCCAGAGGCTTTCAGCTCTACTTGCCCCGACTGTGGGGCTGTTAGCAATTTGGCACACATGCTCTGGCGATGCCCCTCGTTACAGGGACCCAATCGCATCATAGAACAAGAATGGAGCTCTGCCATCCGGAGCTCAGAGTATGCACGTCAAACTTGGGCGGTCCAGAGAGCCCACGATGCGGCGGTTAGGCTCGGCCTACCCGTCCCCACGTGGGAGCGGCCCGCAGCTCTGCCCTAGGGCAAAGCTTCTCAGGACCTTGTTATTAAAGTTCTTTGTCTGTCTGTCTGTCTGTCTGGATGTAAAATCCCCTCCCATCACACTTGGGAGCAAGGAACCCCGCAAGGGTCGGTGCTCTCACCCTTCCTATTCAACATAGCGATGAGGGGTCTCCCGGCGGAACTCAATAAGATTAAATCGATTAAAGTTAGTATGTACGCGGATGATATCAACATCTGGGTTAACAGTGGGAGTGACGCAGCCATCGAACTTAAACTACAGATAGCGGCGAATATGGTGGAAGAGTATGCGGCCAGCAGAGGCTTGGCGTGCTCGCCACAGAAATCGGAGCTGTTAATCATTGAGCCAAAACATCAAAGGGGACACGCTGGAAGCAGCAGACCCATCACTGTTTTCGTAAGCGGAAATGAGGTTCCCAAGGTGGAGGAAATAAGAATTCTGGGCATGTATATCCAGAGAAATGGATGCAACCTCACGACGATCAAAAAGCTAGAAGGATACGCGGCGCAGGTCACGGGGATCTTTTGGAGAATTTCACTCAAAGGCAGGGGCCTCAAAGAGAACAGCCTCCTCAGACCCATGCAAGCCTTCATTACCAGTCGTATAGCGTATGCCACACCGTATCTTGTGTTTAAACGAGAAGAAAAGGATAAAATAGATGCGATCATAAGGAAGAGCGTTAAGAGAGCCCTAGGGCTCCCAGACTCGACCTCGACAGACCTCCTCCTCAAAATGGGGGTTCACAACACGCTAGTTGAACTCACTGAGACAGTACGAGTGTCTCAGTTGGAAAGATTAGGCAAGTCTAAAACAGGGAGAAAAATCATGGAATGGGTAGGAATTCAATGCGACAGGGGTGCCCCGACTGACAAGAAAGACATTCCGTTGGACGTGCGTAAACGCTTCCGAATCGCCCCCCTACCTAAAAATATGCATCCTATCTACAACAAAGAGAGGAGAGCTCACAGGGCTAAGGCTCTAGTAAATAAACTTAAAAACACACCGGCGCATAACGTAGCGTACGTGGACGCCGCTTGCGGCAGAGACGGGGCTGCGGTATCGACGGTGGTTGATGGCGACGAGTGCGTTAAGATAGCGTGCTCCACGTGCACGAGGGACGCCTGTACAGCCGAGGAGGTTGCAGTACCGCTCGCTTGTGCGGGTACAAAAGCGGGAGTAATATTATGCGATAACAAATTAGCTATCCGAAATTTTAACAAAGGGAGAATCGCGGAAGAAGCCCTCCACATTCTACTCAAAAACCCTCTCAGGAGGGACATAACTTTTATTTGGGTACCGGCCCATGAAGAAGTCCCAGGCAACGAAGCCGCTCACGAGCTCGCCCGAGCACTCTACCACCGGGCAACTCTAGAGCAGCCAGTTCCAGCGATAAAAGATAGCATGATCACGTACAGGGAAATTGTCGATCACTACAAAGCCGAAAGAAGAATCTTTCCGCCTCCGCATCGGTCTCTCTCTCTGGAGGACGCTCGCATTTGGCGACGCCTCCATGGATCGAAACAATTATACATCACCGCATTGGATCTACTTAACACAGACGAGGGACTATAACGACGCCCTCTGCAAAATTTGTAAGCAAAAAGGTACGCTAGACCATATAATATGGGAGTGTGCTGGCTTCCCAGGGGCCAAGGAAAACATTGACAGTAGAGAAGCCTGGGAGGCCTTGCTCCAGAGCGAGGCTGAAGACGACCAGCGTCGAGCAATCCGCCTGGCCGTTGAGGCCGTGAAGACTCACCGTCCTCAACGCGCGGGGGCTGCTTCGTCCTCCCCCCCTACCTACGTGTAGGTTAAGGCGGGCACCCCAGCTCGGTGGAACAATAAAGTTTTCAATCAATCAAAATTGGCGTACTGCTATACTCAAAGAAAAAGAAAAAGTTAACCATATGACCGGATGGATATATGAATGGAGATGGATGGATGGATGGATGGATGGATGGATGGATGGATGGATGGATGGATGGATGGATGGATGGATGGATGGAATGGATGGATGTCCTACCTAGGTTAAAAAAGAAAAAAATCCACGATGTACTCCCACGACCAAATTTTCTGAACCCCTACTGTGAACTTCGTTTTTGTACGTCTCCGTTTTTTGTCGTTTCCCTACTTTTCTTCCAACAATCTTCCAATCGCCCCTTACTAATCTCTGCTGCGGACATGTTTACGTTTCCCCTGCTCTCACTGAACCCAAGGGCTTCAAGGAGGCCAGTAGTGCCTAAATCAACCGCTGGGCAGATGTCTTCACATTCTAATAAAACATGCTCCATTGTTTCTTGTTGTTGTTGTTGTTGTTGTTGTTGTTGTTGTTGTTGTCGTCCTGAGTGGCCGTGGCATATACCAACAGTGGGGGATTGGCCAAGAATCGGGTGGTTCAATTAGGTGCATAAAAATAATAATGATAACAAGGGAGTTAACAATTTGAGCGTTGGAGTTCAAAAGTAAACGTTTTGTGTTTGGAGAAAAAAGGAAATAATCAGATGAAAACCGGGTATAAAATAATAATAATAATAATAATAATAATAATTATTATTATTATTATTATTATTATTATTATTATTATTATTATTATTATTATTATTATTATTATTATTATTATTATTATTATTATTATTATTATTATTATTATAGATAAGAAATAAAAGAAAGCTATGGTTGGGAGGGAGAATGATCAATCTAACATGGAAATCGATTGGTTTCAATGAGGTAATTTTGGATTGCCAAGCAAACATTTCTGTGGCTGAACCCAACAATGGAGGCTCCACTAGATAGGATCACAGGCACTGATAAAGTTAGACCAATAGAGCGAAGCGGGATTTCGAGTAGTCGTTTTCTTATAATAGAAAAACGTATGCAAGACAACAAAAAATGGTATATTGTCTCCGCTTCGCCACAGAATGAGCATAATGGTGAGTGGACCAGACCAGACCTGTGGAGGTAGAAGTTCAATGCCGGTATACGGCAGCGCAGCTTCGTGATGGACACTTCAATTTTCCGTGTTCGGCAAAATTCTCTGTTTTAAGGGTGTAGAAGATGTCCGTAATCCACAGAGTTTGTAATTGCGGAGCCTGATACTGTCTGTATAATGATACTCCTGCGAAATCTAGCAGCAGTAACATAAGCAGTGAAAGGGCAGCAAGGGAGAATAGGGCCACTTATCGATGCCTTGGCTAGAGAGTCTGCAATTTCATTAATGATTAGTCCTTTATGGCCAGGCACCCAAATCAAACGCACGCTTCTCAAGTAACCAGGTACCAATGAATGAAATGTCCTCATCACGCGAGAATCACTAGAAGCAGTGAGGGATGAGCACAATGATAACGAGTCAGTGACTATCACGGCTGACGTAATTGATGGTCCTGATTTGCGTAATGCCAGCACCACGGCCATGAATTCGGCTAAAAAGATATGTATGAAATCTGGCAGCCGAAGAGAAAATGTCCAATCGAGAATCGGGGAAAATATTCCTACACCTGACTTTTCTTCACATTGTGAAGCATCTGTAGCAATTACAACGTTTGTTTGAAGGTTTTTCAGGTGATCTTGTAATATACCGTCTAGAATACGGTGTGGAAGTAATTTTGCATTATTAGGAAAGATGTCATCGAATTGAATATCCGTGGCAACAGCTCTGTCGGGAATAGGAAGTACACCGCATATGCGCACGCCCAAAGAGTGAAGTAATTTTTGCACGAATATAATTTGCGGATTATGTAGTCGCGGCCAGATGACACCGAAAAACAATGCAGGTTGTGAAATAAAGATTGTTTGGGGATGACGCACCGGTGATTCATAAATCCTTAAGAACGTGTGCACCGTCAAAAGCCGGAACCTGCACGAAAGTGGCGGAACACGGGATTCTAGAAGAAGAATAGAATTTGCAACAAATTTGGGAAGACCTGAACACAGACGTAATGCTTCTCTTTCTAAGAGGATCAGAGGACGGGACATGTAGGCTGGAGCTCCAGAGAAGAGCACGCAACCAAATTCTAATACAGGGCGAACGTACATACGATATATCATTAGGAATGTATCTCTTCTCAATCCTATTCGACGACTGCTCAGCCTACGCAATATGCCAATTGCACGGGTACCTTTCCCAGTCACATGATCTATGTGTGAGCGCCAGTTGAGAGAGGCGTTATAAATAATTCCGAGGTGTTTAACAGATTCCACCTGTGGTATGCCTTGAAGGTGGTAAGACAATGAAATGTGCACTATGTCACGTACCGGAAAAACGAGAACAGCACATTTGCTGGCATTGAGTGTGAAGTGACTAACATCTAACCACCTCTCCAGATCATAAAGGTAAGCTTGAAGTCGTTGGTATAGCGTGTGGATGTCGTTTGCAGATGCAAAAAACGCAATATCGTCTGCATAAACATAAGTAGTTATTTCTTGATGACAAGGTAGTGTGCTCATGAGAATATTAAAAAGCACCGGGGAAAGAACTGAGCCTTGTGGTACGCCTCTCGTTTGTTTGTGTTTAGAAGAAGAAACGCCGCTTTCGTAGCAATAGAATTCTCTTTCACCTAAGAATGACTGAATCCACGCTACTATATACCCAGGAACACCACAGGAAGTTAACCGATTGATCAATACAGTGTGCTCCACAGTGTCGTATGCTTTAGCGATATCGAGCGTCATTAAGGCAGCGTAATGCTTATGACGTCGAGCGAGTTGTATTCGGCTTTCTAAGTCGACGTGGGCATGCCAGATGGAGCAGCCGGCCCTGAAACCAATCTGACAGGGACTAAGAATGAAATTATCATTAATAAATTTCATGATACGACGGTGAAGAAGCCTCTCAATGAATTTTACTACGTTTGATGTAAGCGCAATGGGCCTAATGTTCTCCAATACATACCTTCCGTCTTGTTTCTTAAGCATCAATATTACTTTGGCGAGCTTCCAGTGCAACGGAATCCAAGTATATTTAATTGAATAATTCACCAGGTCTAAAAGAACGTTAGGCGATTCCTGTAGCAATATTTTTAACGTTGAATTTGTGACACCATCAGGGCCAGGGGCTGAATTCGGTCAACATAGTGCAGTCTCATTTAGTTCAGCTAAGGAAATTGGAGTAAAGCCGTCTTAAGGATCTAATGTGTAATGAATAGCCGGAAGCCTGGCCGTAAATCGATTTTCTAAGCCTTCGGCAATGTTTTCTAGGGAGGCGCTCAGTTCCTGCGGGGTCAAAACAATTGAGTCTAATCTCAAGGGTGTTGGTAGCATCTTCCTAGCACGAAGGAATGCAAATAAAGCACGCTTATTTTTTGAATTAGATAGATAATCGTAATGTCTAATATCGTATTCCTCTTTGGCTCGATTAACAGTACGCCTAAATAAACCAGCGTGAAACTGATAATTTTTCCAATTTGTCGGGCACTGATTATGCAGAAGCATTTTCCAAGCGGCCTTTCTTTTTCTATAGTCCCGCGTGCACTCATTATTCCACCAACGACAAGCGGTGCCTTTAGCCGAAGGGATGACAAATTCAGCTTGCTTCCGGGAATCATCTAGAATTGAGCAAATGGTTGAAGCGATTTCCTTATAATTGGCATTGGCAAGTTTCGAAACGGCAGAACGCAAGAAAGTCTTAAATTTCGTATGGTCCACTAGTGTGCATGCCTGGTATTCTAAAGATGTTATTGGACAATTGATTTCAAATGACACGGAAAGATGATCACTGTTGGTTGCTGAGTCAACCGCTACCCACGAGAGAACCTTGATGTCAGCGCTACAAAATGTCAAATCTAACACTGAACGGAAGGGTCCTCTAGCAAACGTTACTTGTCCAGTGTTCTGACATGAAAGGTGACTATCAATAGTCCACTCCCAAAGTCGCTTACCATAAAAATCTGTTTTTAGCCCCCACGACACGTGATGCGAATTAAAATCCCCTACAAACAAAATTTATTTTCTACAGGCAACCACAGCCCTATCAAGGTGACATGTACTTTGCACACCGCTGGGGAAGTAAGAATTTATAATAGAAAATGGATGGTATCCTGGGAGACATAAATCTATGGCCGAAATTTCACAGTCGCAGTCCATGATTTGAAAAGAAATTTTTGCCTTGTGACAAATTTTACTGGAAACAAGTATCATTAATCCTCCACCTCGCGAGTCTCTATCTAATCGGAAAGACCGAAAACCTTTTAAATGAAAATTTTTCTCTGGTGAAAGCCATGTTTCTTAAAGAAGTAAGATATCCGGATTGAATTGAATAGATAGGCAAGATAAATCTGTTAAAGCTGAAAATATAGAACGACAGTTCCACTGCAGCACTTTCAACTGTCCAATGGTGTTGAACGCCAACTGCCGCCTTTAGAATACTTTCTGTAAGCACAGGAGTTGGTTGACTCTTTTTTGATTTTGGTTTCATAGTTTTTGAAATTGGGGACCCCATGCGTTTGGGAGCTCGAGTGTCAAGTTCCATGTCTGTGACTCTAACAGTGTCTGAATAACAGGGCTCATCCTCGCGTGTTTGGACTAGCGAAGAAGCACACGCTTCTTCTTCCTTCTTATATCTCGCTTTATAGGCGCGTGTTCTAAGGCATCTTGATCTCGCTTCGAGAAGTAATGAGCTTCCCCTTGAGTTATCATAAATTGTTTCTTCCCTGGTTTCGTTTTTTCCTCTTAAAGGGACACTAAAGCGAAACAATAAATCAGTTTAGACTAATGAAGCATTGTTTGAGAACCCTGCAGGCAGTCATTTCAAAAAGATAATTTGATTATTAGATGAGAAAATAAAGGTCCAAGTATAAGTATTTGAATTTCGCGCCGAAACCCCAGCGCCGGTACGTGAGCGTGACGTCAAGGATACCAAAGTATGCTTTTGCATTTGGGCCGCGTTGGCTGAATAAAGGTTCCCGAAACTTGCCATGTTTAATATTTGGTTCCTTTAGAACACAATGTAGTCAATCTGTAGCGCTATATACATTTAGTAGGCCCTAGAAGATGCCATCAAAATTCAAGACGTCACAGCCCCCAGGTTCGGGAACTTAAGTAGGCGTCGCCACCCGTATTTCGTTCTTGCGCTTTTTCTGGCTTACCAGACGTCTTATCGTTGTAAGAGTGGTGTTTTTGGTGTTGTAGAACGGTATTTTACTGATGTAGAAGAAATCATTTTTCACTTTATTGTCCCTTTAAGTACTTACTCATGGCAGGTTTCTTTTCCATTGCCGCCCCCCATGAGATTATTACAGCCTCTCTGACTTTGCGCTTGACGGTATCTGTTGCCATGTTACTTACTATACCAGTCGCGTACTTGCTGGTAAGCTTTCTTAGTTCTTTTTCTCCATTGTGAATCAATGTGTTTCCTGTACAAATATCTGAACACTCTCCCAACCCATTTACTTTCTTCCCTATTCCTCAATCGTTCTTCATAATTAATTTTACTGTGAGCTTCCCTCATTTCAAAACTTCTCCAGCCCATATCGCCCTGCACAGCTTCATTGTAGTCTTCCCGTGAGCGTCCAATGCGATGCGTCCCACTTACCTTTGGTTCTCATCGAGTCCTGATTGTACATCTGATTTCAAGCAAACAACCGCATTTCCAAAAGTAAGTCTGGAATCATTACACCTTTCCACATACCCCGGAGCACCTCGTACCTATTGTATCTCCATAGCGCTCTGTGCTTCATTATGACTGCATTTCTCTTCCTATTTACTGTTATTGTTATTTCCTGTTTCCATATATCTATTGCCTTCGTTTATCCATATACCAAAGTATTTATATTCCTTTAGTCAAGGTATATCCTGGCCCTGTGTTGCCACTGTATGTTCACTGTTTTCATTGAATACCCTAACACCTGATATTCTAATACTTAATTTCAAACCCAAATTCTCGCCTTCCTGTTCCCAGACATTAGCATGACGTTGCAAATCACTTTGCTTGTTAGCTAGCAACACAATGTCATCCACATAAAACAAACCTGGAAGCTGCCTTTACTACTGTACCCGCCTGCTTGTAAGAGAGATTAAACCCGATATTACTTCCTTCTAGCGCCCTCTCCATCCTCACCATGTACATCATAAACAGCAGTGTGGATAGAGAGAATCCCTGCCTCAGTCCCTTGTTCGAACTTTCTCTTTGCTCCTCATCCCTTCCCATTCAATGCAAACGTTATTTTTTAGGTAAATCTCTCTCAAAAGCTGTAAACAATCGTCACCTAAGCCTTCCCCTTCCAGAATATCCCACAAAATGTTGCGGTATACGTTGTCATACGCTCCTGTGATGCCTAAAAAGGCCACATATAACGGTCTGCTTTCTACTCTTGATATTTCAATACACTGAGTAAGAACAAACAGGTTATCATTCAAACGCCTACCTATTCTGAAGCCATCCTGACGTTCTCCCAAAATGTCATTACTCTCTGCCCATGCTTGCAGCTTTAATTTGACTGCCTGCATTGCTAGCCTGTATATTGCCGATATAATGGTCAACGGTCTATACGAGTGAATTCAATCTTTCTCCCTCTTGCCTTTATAAATTCAATTCATTCTACTTTGTCGCCAACTGTCTGGTATTCGTTTATCTTTTAAAGTTTCTTCCACTGCTTTCACCAGAGCTTCCTTACTTTTTGGTCCTAGTTCATTAATCAGCCTAACGGGTACCTCGTCTAGCCATGTGGCTGTACGCCTAGGAATTTTCTCTTCGGCTTTCTTCCAGTTGAAATTTGTAGACAAGCCCTAGCAGGCGACATTTTGCGGAGGCATTCATAAACTTATGGATAGCCACTGTAATTGACCCGTGGCTGGCGCCCAACTGACATGCGGCAAAAGCCAATAAATTTGAGTGCTATAAAGTTAAACTTAGGTGAGTTGTCGGAAATTCGTGGAACATTCTATGGAGTGGAAATTAAGCGACAACAGGATAGAAAATGATGAATTGTTCCAGGTCTTTTACAAAAATTATGCAGATCAAATGCAGATGTTGGAATCTATTGAAGACGAAGAGGCTAATTTAATGCTATAACACCAAATCAAGCGAATGCGCAGTGTGAGACGTATATGCAGCGATATCACAAGGACGAATGCGATGTATGTTGCTTGGTGAGGGAAGAATGTTGATGACAGGTATATGTATACACATACATACAAACAAATCTGCGTACATTTGAGCAATCTGTGCCTTTTTTTTTTGTTACAGCTACATATACCCATTCTGGAGAGAGAGAGAGAGAAATATTTATTGTTGTTCAGCAGATTAATTAGAAGGCGGCCTCAGTCCAGGCCACCTCTGTGAGCATACTTGATGGCGGATAAGATGTGCGCTGCCATGCACCCTTGCTCCTGGCGTACGGCCACCGCCGTAGTCAGCCACCCGTCCACCTTCTCGCGAGGTCTCACAGAAGACGCCACTTCCTGCACGCACTGCGGTGACCGCGCGAACAACTGTCATATCCTGTGGATAGGTCACCCTCCTATACACTATTTATCCCACCTCCCTATCGCTACACCCCATTCTGAAGGTCTGGCTGATAACGGGCATATGTCCAATATCTACATCAAAAGAACCATTGAATATAATGCGATATTCCATTAAAGTATCCGTGTGCTTTAGAGATACATATGAGCCGATATTATAGGCATTTTGTACAACGAACCCTGCCCGCACACTATATATAGGAAACATTGGATTTTCGCCATCATCGTGTACAATAGACCAACGTGCGTGCGCAGGACGCACGTTGGAACAGTTCGTTGGCCGCACGTGCTGAGTTTGCTGTGGTGTTCTAAAATACACCTAGGGTGTTCGCCACATAATATGGCCCTGCAAACAAGCATGTTTCACCGCAACTGGTTAAATAGAATATCTTGACATGTTCCCGGCGCCTGCACCACGATCGAATGCGTTGTAGACGAGCACTACAAAGAGAACGCGGCAATGTGGAGAGGCTTCACTGACTACAGCAGCTGCAACGTTATTGCATCTCACGTTATTCCGAATTAAATTAGGCCACACTGCACAAAAAAAAGAAAGAAAATGAAGCAAGCGAGTGTAGTATATGCTGTGACGTACTGGTGTATTGATTCCGCGCGGTCGTCATAGAGCAGCCGAAGTGTGGCCTCGCAAGCGCGCCTAGACCATTAGGCCATACGATAAGGTAAACTTGGCTCAAGAAAAGTCTTTGGCTCAAGAAATGTGACTGCTGTCGCCTATACACGGCTTTAGGCGAGTGACGCGCAGTTCATTACGACGGATGGGTACTTATGAGTGCGCAAAACACAACTAGCCATCTGTGCGCTGCACCGATCTTTTTTACGTATACTGAGTGAATAGTAAATTAAAGCTGGTGCACTAAACTGTTACAATTAGCGTGAAATACAGACAAACGGTCTGCATGACTATGCAGCGGCCAAGTTAACAGATGAAGTAAGCGCACTGAATGCCGAACTGATAGTTGCACACTTATGTACTAACTTACCGCGGAACTGTCCACATAAGACGCACTGCTGGTGCAGCGCGGCGCGCAACTGCGAGTCGGCATGTCGTATTTCAGTGAAGGAACGGTGAAAAAACAGTACAAAACATAGAAGCACGTGGTGCGGCAGGCGAGCGTTTACTGCAGAGTGCCTTGTCTAACCTTCTCAATGGAGGCCGAAAACCAGCCTCAGCATGAATACAGCACAGGATTATCGGCTTTATGAGAGTGCTTTATATGTATACAGTGCTCAGCGATTGAAACACGATACTCGGAGTGCATGGCTAACGGTTCTTGTTTTGCGCCAACCGTAGGCGCTGGGAACACCAAGCTGACGCATCGTGGCATACGAGGAGAGCGAGAGCCTTTGTGACGTACTGTGACTGCATTTGGTCCCACAGCCGATGCTCACCGGTAGCGCAAGCAACCGGCGGAAGCCACGCGCTCCATGCATCACGTTTCAGTCGCTGAGCACAGCACATGCTTTATGTAGGAATTAAGTTTTACTGCGCAGAAAAGATGTGCGCCCACTGACAACACTTCGTCGGTTTCATATTGGGCTAATATTCGCATAGAGGGCTAATATATAGGCCCATTTACTGAGGCTCGCATCCGGTGCACATATACTCACATATTCACATATATGTCCGCCGAGATACCGACTGACCCAGCAGCAGCCACGCCAAACCGGGAGGGAAGTAGGCAAAAAATAATTTCGTTCTGGGGTTCAACGTCCCGAGACTACACCGTGTGCTCTTACGAGGGACCCCTTAGTGGAGGGCTCCGGATTAATCTTGACCCCCTGGGTTTCTCTAACATGCGTCCAGTGTACCCGGTAGACGAGCGTACTTGGATTCCACCTCCATCGGAATACGCCTGGAATCGAAGCCGCGGTTGGAAAAAATGATATAGAAATAAAAACCTGTACTTACAAAAAAAAAAAGAAAAAAATGTCGCCGTTCTGCCCGAAAGGAGAAACATTGATTGCGATAGCAAATTATTAGACAGCTACACGAAGTAAGGATAATAGTTTTATCGGGCTTATAAACATTCGTTTAATAACTAAATTAACAAGCACGCTGTCACGCGCGCGTAGGCAAACTGAACGCATCTCACTCGATGGCCGTGGACGCACGTTGTTATAACGCTGAGGAAGGGCGGCCGCAGCAGCGAGTGAATTGCCCTTCGTGCTGCCTCTCGCTTCAGCTTGAACTAAGCGCGAAGAACACAGCGCACACGAAGCCACCAGCCCTCGGTGCGCCTAGACTCCGTACCCACCTCAGATGGGTTTTAAAGGGACACTAAAGGCAATTACTAAGTCGACGTGGACGGTTAAACTACCATTACAGAAACCTCGCAGCGCTTGGCCAAGAAAAAGCTTAGTTTACGGGGAAATTATGTCTGAAGGGTCTGCATACCTTTAGCGCAATTCAAATCGCTGGCCCTGAGCGGGGAGTGGTGACGTTGCATACGGCATCGCCATTCTTTACTGCCGTCAGTGAGTAAACGGCGACCGACAGACGGCGCTACGGTTTTCTGGGCAAAACGCAAACGCGCGGCCATGGAGAAACCGCGGGTCAAGACAGAGCGTTGGATTCGCCGCTGCAGCTGCTCTTAGTCAAGTGTCGGCATCACGTGGACGTCACATTCTCTGCTACTTGCAGTTTGTGTGTTTCGCGAAGCAGTGAAATGAGTGCAGCACTGCGCGATAACGAAATTACTGAAACGCGAAAGCGCGGGCGGCGTATAAAGTGGGGAAAACGAAACTTCGACCGCCCGCGTCTTTGTCAATGGTAACGTCAATGAGTGCTTTTTTCTAAATATGATATAGAACTGGACAAGTAGCATTTTCTTTCGTCCTATAACGCAATACAATGATATCTTTGTTACGAGTGATTTAGTACTAGTGACAGAATTATAATGAGGAGTGCCTTCGTCGTCGAGCTAGTACTTCAATGTCCCGGGGGAGTGCATAATAGTGTCTTGAAATTACCTCAGTTTCTCGATTAGTAAAGCTCGGTTCTCGTTAATATTGACGCCTTAGACGTTCTCGAGCACTAATCACTTTAGCTTATTATTTGCCCTTCGCAGCCGCGCTCAGCCGTGCCATACACAGCTGCCGCCGGAGTAGAACGCCCACCCCCTCCCCCCCTGCTGCGTTGCGCGCGATGGAATACAGAGCGCTTCCTCCTAGGCGCGCGCGAAATCGGGCCACCACCCTTCTAGGCTCACACTCGCACGCTTCCACTCGCACCCACGACATACGGCGCGCGGTCGCGATATTAACGCACTTGGACATTATGCGGAGCATCACGGCGATGACGACGACAGAAATGCGGTTTGAGTCTCCAATATAATTGCTATGCAATAAAACAGATTATTACCATAGATAACTATGAACACAAACAGAAAAAAAGAAAGAAAAAGAAGGAAAGGTAAAAAATTACACTCGGAACTCGGCAGCGGAAGCTTGATAAGGCCATCTCGCATTGTCCCGAAAGGCATTTGCCCATGATCTCCGAAAATTGCTGGCATAGAAAGTCATCGGAAAACGGCAGAAGCGACGGCTCGGCTAGTCCACTTCATAATTAAAGTCCATTAGACTGCGCGCCTATAATAAAGGGAAATATTCGCAGAAAATTTTAATGAAAACCGGGCCGTTGAGCGACGACGATGCGACAAAATAGGCGGGCTTGAAAAGGCGACTCACTTGAAACTCAAATCACGCAAGCTTTTCGATATATAAACGTCGAAAACATACACATCATTGGTGACTTCTTAGCAGAGGTTAAATGCGAACTAACTAGGATCATCGTTAACAATTATTACCTTAGGCTGCTGAGGACCTAACTTTATGGTGGCCAAGACAATTGTCAGAATGGGAGAAAGATCGCGGTGTAATAAAGCAGATATCAAAATACCAGTTAAGCTATGTAGCTATATTCTGCCTTCTCTAAAGTTTCAGTTGCGTCTGGGAAAGGGTGATGTGGAAATTGAACCTAGTAATCGGAGCACAGAACCCGCGCAGGCAGAGACTTTGCGTGGTTTGGAAGTACGTCGTGAAAAATCAAATCAGCATTAGTTGAATCGGAAGAAATTGGATACTCATACAGTTATTGCACGTTACGCTCAACTCACATGAGACCATACAAAAATAACGTCGAGTTATATGAAGAGAAAATAATACACACTCCACGCCCTGTCAGACGATGAAGAGGATCTGTGCACGCCGTTACACGCATCCTCTGTTTCTTCTCTTTTTTCCACACGTGGTGGGCGCCTGCATTTTACCCGCACTTGTAAGCACCTCACTCAGTGCATATGGGCGAGAGACGTGTTTTCCTTTCGGGAGACTACGTAAAGCACGTTTCCCCGACTGCTCCCGGAGAAAGAAGGGATACGATCACTGCGGCGCATGCGCACGCGGCACACCTCCTGTTCAGTGCCCACCCGCCGTGCACGACCTTCAGTCCCTTTCACGAGGGGGTTCGCGCTCCACGAGAAGAAGACGCAACTGAGAGGCAGCACCCCCGCATCCCTCTTTTCTGCTCTAAAGATGGCGAGTGTAGGCCGCCGATCGTTGCGCGTGACGTCACGAGCGTCAATTGTACGTCATACGTGACGAACCCGGCGCTGCCGTGGAAACGAAGCTGGAGCCCGAAATGGGGGAGCTGCAAACACAGAGGAGGAGAGGAGCCTGAAGCTCGGCGGCCAGCCCCGCAACGGCGCAGGCTATGCAGGCGCCGGGCTCGGAGGCTAAGCTGGGGCTGACGCTGACCGCTGCCGCCGACGCCCCCACTCTGCGTGTGTGCCGCGCCGTCTGCTGCAGCTCGCGCAGTGTCGCGAGAGCCGCTGGTGCGTGCATGGTCGGCCTCTCAGAACCGAGGCAGCAGCGCCGGCTCCGATGGCCGGCGCCGCGGACTGCCTGTCCGCTGTTGCTGTTGCTGACGGCTCTCGCGTTGACCTCGCCTGTCGAGAACCTGCCGCAGCGGAGCAACGGAGAAGAGGAGCGCTCGGAGGAGTACCATGACTTCGTGTTCAAGCACCACGACAACACCGAGTTGGCCGACGAGCTGCGTCGCGTGTCGCGGGCCTGCCCGGACATCACCAACCTCTACGAGTTGGGTCACCGAAGCGTGCTGCGACAGCCCCTGTGGGTGCTCGAGATGACCGACAGGCCGGGCGTCCACGAACCGTGTAAGTCCACGGGCGCTCACTCCTGGGGGCACATCTCGCGCTGGTCCTCTGGAGGTCCCGCGAACTAGGTGCATAGGGTGGCGGCGTAATGAAATCCGACAGTGGAACAGCAGTTCGCCGAGATTCATGCTACTATATGGCGGATAATACTTGACCTGCAGTGGCTTATCTTAAATTATTTCGCATAGCCTTACCATAACGAATGTCCTCTCAGTATAGTATAAATGCATCTTGAAACTTGGGACGGCGAGGAAGAATGGGAACATTCAGGTCGGCGCGCCAATTTTGTGTTCGTATTTGGCGTGTCAGGCAAGCAAACTATCAGCACGTCGAATGAAACTTGGTACCTTGAAGCTGTCAACGAAGACGAAGGTCCTTTGAATATTTGTTTGATTGACTCAGCTTTGTTTTCAGTCACAATATTGTGTACTACGGATATAAAGCAGAGTCAACCCCAAGTTTTTACCGTTATCTATATATCATTCCTGATTTTTCGAGTATCAAAAACATGCGCGAACCTTAAGTCTATGCTTCACCGAACAGCATATGTTACAATGCGAATGTGGTATATTGCCATTTGTTGGGCGTGTTGGTAAACTGAAAGCATATTTAGCGCCAGCAAACAAGGACGGAAGGGTATAGGTATAGCTGATGAAAATGCGAAACCTCTTTTTTTTTAATTCTGCATTTTACGCTTAATGTCTGGTTATATCGCAATAAAAATGAGCGACTTAATGACAGTAATCGTAGAACGATATCTATTGGCGGGAGCAAATATACAAGCGCGGTCATCGACTTTTCTTTTTTTTTTTTTTCTCACCAGCTGGCGCAGAACAGTCGTGGGGACATAAAATCTGCCAGGATCAGCCAAATTTCCGTTCTTTCTCCGTCTATGACGCTTATACCACTTTCGTCGGTGGTGATGAGACATGATGGCGCCATTAACTGCACTAGTGAACATACGTATAAATTTAAGCGATTTGCGAGATTATGGGACGAACGCAGAGAGGTACGCACGAAAGTAGGTATGCGTCGCCGTTTTTTTCGTCAGAGACGTACCGTATATTTGATCGCACGTGTAGCTTATCGAGTCTCCTCTCTATTTTTGGCGCCATTGAATCCTCATCGCGAATGACGTAGACCCACCGCGGTGACTCAGTGGCTATGGCGACCAACTGCTGAGCATCAGGTCTCACGGGTTCCATTCCGAATAGCGGCGACTGAGCTGTACAGTGGGAGTGGAGGGCGACAGCGCTCCAGCACTGTACAGCGCTGAGGTGTGCGTCACACACACACCACGGGTGGTTATAAAGATTGAATCACTTTGGGACATGAAATTATCATCAATTAATTGCACCATGCTTCACCTTGCAAGTAGTGTATTATAACAGATATACAGTACTACCGTTAGTGCGAGTACTAAATTACTATAGTGCAGCGTCAATTCAGTAAAGCCATACAACCCACTGTTGGGTGGGAATTAGCGACCACTATTACAGCCCAGCACCATCTGGGATTCTACATAGGGGTAAAGCAAAGTGTGCTGCTGTCATGGGCATCGCTCTTTTTTTCTTCTTTATTTTTTGCTAGCCTGCGGTATAGGGTATACAATCCGCCGTATTGTTCATTGTATATATATATATATATATATATATATATATATATATATATATATATATATATATATATATATATATATATATTGCGTGCGACCCCTTCTGCATTTTTGTATACCCTTTTCCTGGAGAAATCAAGCAATTTTCACCTCGTGGTGGCAGTTTCTCGCCCTGTTTTCCCTCCTTTTCCCTATTTGCTATATCTATAATTACGCGGATAAGTAATAATAATAGTAGTAATAATAATCATAAGTGGCAAATAGGGTTATGACCAGCAAGCCATTGGTCAGTAAGGACAGTTTTTGCTTCAGTCTCTCCTTAAAGAAAGTTGCTTGGGAACCTTTCTTTAAGGAAGGCATATTGTTCCTTTCGTCTTTCTTGAATGTCTTTTTGTTAGCTTACTCTCCTGTCCATAAGTGGCGCGGACACCTTTTCATCTGTCTTTCAACGCAGTTTGACGGAGTGAAATTGCTCTGGGCGACAGCAAGGTGACCTTAATATGCCATAGGGTGGCATCTGGAGAACCACTGTACACAGCGTTCGAATTCCAAGCATCCCTAAGCGACTCCGCCAACGAACAACCGACAACGCTTTTCTAGCCGCCGCTGCGACTGGCAACCCAGCATCTGAGTGCCGCGCGTCGTATTTTCTGGGTGGCCGCGGATAGTTCGCGCGCGTAACAATAGCCTCGCGAACTCGCGACGACCCGTCTGCGAGACCTGCCGCGCGACGCGCCCGAGCATCGATCGACGTCCCGGTCGCTCTTCTCAGTTCGCCACACACACTGGGCGCGCTCGCAGAAGCGTGGGCGCGGGAGCTCACGCGTGGCGTATGCACGCAGGGTCAAGCACATCTGTGCGGGACGCGGCAGGCTCGTCTTGTGCGGCTGCTTACGAATACTGCACGAGAAGAAACAGCGCAGAGAACGGAGTATGTACTCGGTCGCGTGCGAAGCTTCAATGCTTGGCACTGCGAAAAAAGAAAGAAATCGATTCAGAGCGCACGTTGCATACCGCGCACGCGTATCCGGAGAAAAAAAAAAAAAGACGGGGCACATACTTGGTGCAGCGTTGTTGGCGGACACGCGGTCTTCTTTCACGTTCCGAGACGAACACAGCGGGCGAAATTCTGCGCGCCGCATACGAAATTCGCGCCGTCTTGAAAACAAAAAAGAAAAACTACTTGCCTACGGTATTCGTTCGTAACCATATGGCAGCGTTCAAATAGACGTCACCCTCTAGTATATACGCACCTTAATGCTTTGTTACGTTTTCACGACAAACGACGTTGATCGCTGCGCCCACCTATCTCTTCTGCCAAGTACCGACTTTAATATGTAAAATAACTATCACACTTTCCTTCTGTCTTTTTCTTCTTTTCATAAACTCAAAAGTGTTATTTCATTGCGCGTAGCGCGACAGGAGGCGAGAATGAGAGAAAAATGTTATATGAAATTATAGAAGGAGGAGTATGCATAAAGAACAGCTAAAAAAAAAAGAAGCTGACTTGAGGAACAGTGCCGAATTCACGAGAGTGCGAATGTGGTTCAGCATCGCCAAGAAATACTACAATTTGTACTCACACTTTGCTGCCGAGCCATCTACAGCGGCCCTCTTTTTCGCACTCTCCCCCGCTTTGCAGAACAGTCATTTTCAGCGTGCGCGAAGTGGCGCATTTTACGACGTTTTGCGGAGAAAACGCCGTTTCTGCTGATAATCACCGTCTTTTGCTTAGTCTTCGAGAACCGTAAAAACCTGTAGACGAGTTGGTAAGAATTCATTGTGGCAGCGAAACAGTTAATAAAAATAAAATAAGAAGAAGAAGGAAAGAAGACCCGCCAGCATTCTGTTTACAGTTCATTTGGCAAGACAACTGCCACGGTTAGGTGGCGCTGCCAAGTCCAGTTCTCCGGCCCCCAAATGAAACTGTTCTTCAAGTATAAAGCTTTGGCGCCGACAAACACGTACGCGCTGCGTTTGTATCATTATGTTAGGAGACAAAGTACGGCCCGGACAGTACTTTCTATAGGCTGCACTTTTTATTTCTGTTTGTTTCATAGCTAATGTATTTACGTCGGTGTATCGTTCCTTTCTTTTGCGTGCCCAATCTCATCGCCTTTCACCCCATTCATCGCTGATCCCGCATATATCTCCCGCTCCTCAGCTGACCCAACCCCGCCGTTTCGTGTTCCTACTTTAACGGACTAGACCAAACTGACCATGATCTATTCGCAAAAAAGTACTATAATAGGTGCCGCTTCGGTCGCTCAGCTAGCATGCGGCAAAAGCAGCGTTTTATTGTTATCATTATTATTACAGCGAAGCTGTATATGGCTAGCTGATTCGTCAGTCCGTCCGTCCGTCTGTCGCCTATACGCCGAAAACTCCTCCGGCGCAACCCCATGCGCATGCGCGAAAAAAAAAAAGAAAGAGAGGCGCGAGATTGGCTGCGTCAATAGTTACGTCGTTGCTCTCCGTCGCAGCGAGCGCGGGTGCAGCAGTTTATCTCTTTGTTATATGAGTTTATCTTCAGCTCCGAAATGGGTGGGCACGCGTAATACGTACTCCTGAGGAGCAGGCAGCTTTCGATCAGCAACGCCGCGAGCAGAACCGGGAACGACCTCGTCTACGCCGTGCCGTTGCTGAAGCCCAGGCACAAGAACAGGCTCGTGCAGCCGAGCGCAAGCAGAAACTCCGTTCCGAGGATCCAGCGGCCTACCAAGCCGTGGTTTAATGAACCGTCGGTATTAACCCAGCGATAAACAGCGGGGCCGCACGTTTCGGGTTCGCTCGTTAACCATACGTACGGAGTGCTTGGGCGATGATTTTTATTATTTTCTTTTTGCTGGTTCATGATTCCTTGAGCGAGCGAAGACTGCGGATATTCTCCGCAAAATGCAACTGTGTCTGAATCGCTTAACAGTGGCTGTGCTTCGGGCACCGTTTCGATTACGACATAACTGGAGTCCACCTTCTCGTACTCCAGCGATTGCTTCTTCCATTTTTCTTATTTCCGGCATCGGAAATGAATAAGACTTTAATTGATTCACACGTACTTCTCGTACGTATTGGGAATCTTCCTTACCAAAGGCCTTCGGCATTTGACGGTAACCACTACTGTTTTTCGTTTCTCGATTGCAATTGGGTACTCAAAGCAAGTGCGAGTTCTCTTCTCCCGCGGGCCTTTTCTTGGACGCCCGTACGCATTTAAAAGAGGCAAATGGAAATAAGGAGAGGAAGCCAGTTTGCAGATCGTTTTCCAACGCTGCAGCTGGTCGCGCAAGCGGCAGCAGCGGCTGCTCCTGGGACACATGGGATAAGCGGTCCTCAATTGGCCAGCCTGCGCGAAGATGGCACGCGCTTACCTCGCACTCTCTTTCTGCGGGCGCACGTGTGGGCTCCGCGCGTCAGCGACGCGGCGCCGTAAATCGCCTCGCCGAAGCTGTTGCTTCTTATTCTGCTGCTCCTGAGTTCGCGCTTACTTATTTTATACTGTGGCCGCCTACGCACAGGCGCGAAAGCCGCGTGCGGATTAGGCTGCGCGTCGACGCTCCGTGTCGTCTGTTGGTTCGCTTACGCCGGTCATTTAGCGCGCCCGGATCAGCTGCTATAATTGCGCCTAGTCGAAGCCTATACGCTCCGATTAGGGAACGAAGAGCCGCTCTCCGATGCGGGATCAACGCGCTCTGTATCCCGTACGTACGTGCACCAGATAAGTCTCCGCGCGCGTCGGGCAACGACCGTGACGTTTGCCTTGGCTCGATGCTCGACACGCGTGTCGTGATCGGTGCGATTGCGTTTGGACGCGCGTGTAGTAATCGCGTTTTGCATGCCAAATCGGAAGAACGAGCACATTGGCGTCTTGAAATTAATATATATATATATATATATATATATATATATATATATATATATATATATATATATGCGCGTGTGTACATGTATGCGTGTAAAAATACACATTTACCGTCTACTTGTAGCACTTTTATCCGGTTCCCCCTCCCCCCATTTTTTTTCCTTTTCTGGTGGATACCTTCTCCAAAAGCGAGGTAATCGAGCAAACGTTACGGACCATGCAAGTGGTCTAATTGTTGCCGAAACTGCGCTTAGTCGTGACTGAAGTACCTTGCAACAGCTCAACGTTCTGCTCATTTTTGAACGTTGCAAGAGTATTCCGCGGTGAAAAAAAGCTCAAGTTTGAGACAAAAGATACGAGCGCAATAGCTATGCCAGAACACTGTCTTACGTGTAGTCCAGGAATCAGGGCACGTTTTTTGTCAATAGAGGCCGACTCAGTTTGTCTCTTGCTATCAACTTTCGCTTCTATTTTTTTTTTCTTTATTGCCGAGTTTTGCTGGTGGAGCGCACGCGTAATCGTAACAATACGAACGCGGTGTAGGAAAGAGAGAACCGTTATAGCACGGTCCGGTGGTGTAACCTTCGCGCCTGACTCGCACAATCGCGGCACGACTTACACGTGGTGACGCGCCTACTGTTGAAGAGAAGGTGGATTTTACCGTCGTGACATAACGCGATAGCGCTCCCGGTCAGTTTGGTTACCAAGTGAACGCCGCACTCCGAGTGACGCTCTTTCCTTAACCGGCAAGATGGCTTTGTTCGCCGCAAATATGCACCACAGTGAAGCCTGCGCGAGCGTGCGGGCGCGTGGGGAGGTCGTTATGAGGAGAAGGGCGGAGAGAGTTACGTCGACTTTGCCGTCACCGATGCACGGACGCAATCATCGCGAACAGATGGTAGCAGAGTCTGGCCGAAAGCAAACTTTCCGGCGATGGGAGGGCGGCAGCTGCTCCGAGCTACTAATTATCGTCCATCAAAAACAAGCACTGACAAGAGCTTGCGGCGGGAGGGTAGAATATGTAGCGGTTGAATGAGCGCCTGCTTAGTGGCCGCGGTTACTTTCTGCGGTCTGCGCGCGTAAGCTCCTTCGTGGTTTTCACATTAGTCTCCTCCAGCGTTCCAACCATTCCGCTGCTTTTAGCACCGAGTGAGTTATACATACACGACCGTCTCATATTGCGCTAAGTGTCTTAGGATCGTGCGGGCCTAGAATAGCTGTGCATCTGTGGACAATACGGCGAAAGATATCAGGACCGAGCATGCGCGACAGAGGCGTTGTTTTCTTTTCACACGCATTTAGCCGCAGCCAGGCGCTGGACACTTTCTGAAGAGACTTCATCTCTGTTAAACGTATCCTTGCGAACGTGCTCATTATGAAAGACCATAATGCAAATTATAGGCTGTCTTCCCATATATATAGGGTGGCAACGGCCACTTCTTGAGCTTTTGCGGAAACGCACCGTTATGTCTTTCAAAAAAGAAAAAAAGATAATCACGCAGAAACTCATTTGTCAGATGTCTAAGTATGCGTAAGCATTGTGCCACTTGCTCACCTCCACGCAGCCCGGTGTCATTATGAATATTATGAAACTTGATCCGACCAGTACAAACGACAGCGCTGCGGCGACACGAACGGCTGCGGACGGCGGCGTAAGGTGAATTGATGACGCAAGCAAACTACTGCAGGTGGTGGCGCCAGGTGCGCTGATGACGTTCCGATAATTATAGGCCGCTATCTCTCTTTCACACCTTATCGATCCGCGTCGAACCATTATCGACCGTGATCAACCGTACCCCGGCGGCGGCTGCGTATGGCGCGGCCGTGCGGGCCCCATACCTTGAAGGCGATCCGCGATGTGGCCATAGTGCGCCGAGTGCTGATAGCTCCGTGCGCGCTGTGTTTTCGCCGCATAGTTCGCGTTGAAACGAGACGCGTGGGCCTTATCTTGAAAGCGATCTGCGATAAGGACAGAGTGCACCAAGTGCTGATAGCTTCGTGTGCGTTGTGTTCTTGCACCTCAGTTCGCGATGAAGCGAGACGCAGCACGAAGGTCAATTCGCTCGCTGCTGCGGGCCCTAGCTATCTTGAAAACGATCTGCTTACGTAACAGACGGACGGACTTGTTTCCTCGTTGGATAGGCATGGGAATGCTCACGCATTTAAATATTGGACTCGTATAACTAGCGTTGTCAGTCTACATTATTGAATACTGCCCCTAGATTCACCATGTAGCGTTGAACGCTGACAATTTACTCCGAGAATCGCGCTCACCAGTTAGAATAGTCTCTATTTTGCGCGTCGGCTAGAGCGGAACACATCTCCTTGAGGTCTCCGAGCTGACTCAGCATTTTTATTTGAGGACTTACTACCGTCCCACGCCTGCTTCCTCAAAGTCTTCCTATAGCGTTCTTCTTCTGAACGTCCGTTTTCTTATTTCACCCAGGTTTCTGGTTCCAGATGTCCAAATGTATTCCGCTGGCAGTACCGATGTCGCGTGCTTGTTTTTTCAGCAATGGTGAACATAGGGATGCGAGTTTCAACTGGACATGAAGTGCGCGACGTATTAGCAGCATCGCAGAAATACGCTTTCGGGTACTCGCCGTGGTTGCTTAAAGGCCGGCTTTGACGTATATACGCCGCTAAGCACGAGGTCACACAGCTATTCACAACGTGCTTACAGGAGGTATTCAGAGACCTGGATTGGGAAGAATTGGGGATAAGAGTTAATTGAGAATACCTTAGTAACTTCCTATTCGCTGATGATATTGCCTTGCTTAGTAACTCGGGGGGACCGATTGCAATGGATGCTCACTGACCTGGAGAGGCAAAGCAGAAGAGTGGGTCTAAAAATTAATCTGCAGAAAACTAAAGTAATGTTTAACAGTCTGGGAAGAGAACGGCAATTTACAATAGGTAGCGAGGCACTGGAAGTGGTAACGGAATACATGTGCTTAGGGCAGGTAGTGACGGCGGATCTGAATCATGAGACCGAAATAATCAGAAGAATAAGAATGAGCTGGGGGTGCGTTTGGCAGGCATTCTCAGATCATGAACAGCTGTTGCCATTATCACTCAAGAGAAAAGTGTATAACAGCTGTGTCTTACCAGTACTCACCTACGGGGCAGAAACCTGGAGGCTTAAGAAAAGGGTTCTGCTTAAATTGAGGACGACGCAACGAGTTATGGAAAGAAGAATGATAGGTGTAACGTTAAGGGATAAGAAAAGAGCAGATTGGGCGAGGGAACAAACGCGAGTTTATGACATCTTAGTTGAAATCAAGAAAAAGAAATGGGGGGGGGGGGGCAGGACATGTAATGAGGAGGGAAGATAACCGATGGTCATTAATGGTTACGGACTAGATTCCAAGGGAAAGGAAGCGTAGCAGGGGGCGGCAGAAAGTTAGGTGGGCGGATGAGATTAAGAATTTTGCAGGGACGACATGGCCACGATTAGTACATGACCGTGGTAGTTGGAGTAGTATGGGAGAAGCCTTTGCACTGCAGTGGGCGTAACAAGGCTGATGATGATGATGAAGCACGAGGTCGCGGGATAAAATCTCGGCCGCGGCGGCCGCATTTCGATGGGGGCGAAATGCAAAAACACCCGTATACCGTGCATTTGGTGCACGTTAAAGAACTCCAGATGGTCAAAATTAATCCGGAGTCCCCCACAACGGCGTGCCTCGTAATCAGAACGTGATTTTGGCACGTAAAACCCCAGAATTAAAAGACATGATTTTGGGTTTCCACATTGCGAGCAGCCTCACTGCGCAGATCCACAGCGATACAAAAGTGCCACACGCGTTGGCTGTCATGGCAGAGTGCTCAGGGAAGTTATTCTTTAAGCAGGAAACGACCGGGGGGGGGGGGGGGGGATGCGACAATGACTAATAGGCGCACTCTCGTAAACAACCTTTCGCCGTTGTTCATGGGCCTGTTCAGATTTCAAAAATGCAGCGGCTTAGCGCTTGCCAGTCGCTGACGTTCAGAACCGCGCAACATACACCTATATACAGGTGAGCAGGTTGTGAACGAACGCTTTTATATAGGCATTCGCGCTGGCAGACAATCTCACGGCTTCGAGGTGAAACAATATCTTTGTGGCTCTTTCTTATACCAACAGACGCGCCCGTGAGTGGCCATCGCGTTACCTGTCCCAGGAGCACCGATGTAAAAAGTTCGACACAAGCGCGACCGTTAAGACTAAATGAACGCCAATGGACGCCAATATGAAAGAGAACACTGAATTTGCGTCCAAAGCCGGTAATTATCCTTGGGGATTCTGGTGATGAGAAAAAAATGCACGAACGGGATTCTTTAACAGGTGAACACCGTAACAACTAGCAGTGAGTGAGGTTCTGACTAGCACGATTTCAAGCATCACTGTTTCAAGACGGATGAAGTGTTCCCTTTCAAGACTTACAATCTCGGGTTGCAGCTCTCGAATCGTTGTCATCTAACACAGGTACTTTTGATGCCGCTGTGGATTTTCAATCTAATGTGTCATTATTCACTCAGAAGGTAATTGATTCTTTGATGGCAAAAGTGGCCGCTTTGGAAACAACTTCCTCGAGTAATGAAATCAAAGTGACTGCCTTGGTTACTAAGATGACTTCTCTTGAATCTTCTCAGTCTTCTAAACTCAGTGATGCTATTATTCCCCCTGCTGAGTCGTCCAATGGATTCTTGTCCTTAAGTAATACGGTTAACAAACTTGTTGACAAAATGATGATCTTGAAAACCGCTTGCGCAGAAATAATCTTATCTTATTCTGACTTCCTGGACAAACTGAATAAAGCAATAATTTATTGCTAAGCAGCATTGCTGCGTTTCTCGCAGAAAATCTACAGATCAGTTGTCCCAAGATTGAGAGATGCCACAGAATTGGAAGACCCCAGCAGGGTCATACACGTCCTATCATTGTTAAGTTACTTGACTTTCACGATAATATATATATATATATATATATATATATATATATATATATATATATATATATATATATATATATATATATATATATATATATATATATATATATATATATATATATATATATATATATAGAAGTATTAAGGAATGGTCACAAACTTAAGAGCTCGGACATGCGCAGTGGTGAAGATTTTTCCGCTCGTGTACGATCCGTACGCAGGAAACTGTGGTATGCCACTGCCTCTCACAGAAAAAAAAAAACGGTTGTGCTGTGCGTACCAGGTTTGACTATGCGTTCATCTACAACATCCGCTATGACTGGGATCACAAAACTAGTGCCTTTATTACGGCTTACCCGCCGTGGTTGCTCAGTGGCTATGGTGCTCGGCTGCTGAGCACGAGGTCGCGGGATCGAATCTCGGCCATGGCGGCCGCATTTCGATGGGGGCGAAATGCGAAAACACCCGTGTGCTTAGATTTAGGCGCACGTTAAAGAACCCCAGGTGGTCGAAATTTCCGGTGTCCTCCACTACGGCGTGCCTCATAATCAGAAAGTGGTTTTGACACGTAAAACCCCATAGGATGGATAAAAACTTTATTAGGGTCCTTTAGGGCGCGCTCTAGCGCGCAGCGGGCCGCTCCCACGTCGGGACAGAGAGGCCGAGCCCATAATTAAATTAATTATTACGGCTTCAACTCGCTCTTATACGACCTCCAAATTCGCTTCGGATGGCACACAGTGACGGCATAAAGTGCGGAATGATAACCTTGAAATTCTGAACGTGAATGCCAGAAGCCTAGCTAAAAATTTCTTGACTTTGTCTCTTTGACCACTTCTAATACTCCTCATGTTATCGGCATTATCGAGGCGTGGTTACACAGTGATATGTCCGATTCTGAAGTTACTCCTAGCTGGCTTTTCCGTTGTGCGCTGCGATAGAACATACAAAAGATGTGGTGGAGTAGCTCTTCTCTCCTTTTTTCGGTGTGGTTCCGTGTTTTCTTTGCCGCGTGCGGTTCAAAACCGCGAAAGTGCAGCGCGCGGCGCGTGCATCTGCGGGCTTCTTTCACGCTCGGGAAAACACTTCTATGTAGCACGTATTGAGCAACAGAAAGCTGTATCGGGAGTTTTTCATGTCGCGCTACAGTTTTCTCATTGACACTTTTCATCTAATTATAATATTTGAGAAGTTCATTCATTAAGACTAATCACGTAATTAGGCGGAATGCTAAAAATACTCAGAGTATCTCCAAGCGACGGTAAACAAACATTACCTTGGTTCTGTCCAGCTCCGTGGCCATGGCATTTTTACATTTTTAAATCTTGCTGTATGATAGTTGGGACACCCTGTATATGCATAGTGCGTGGCACCTTTTGCTTTTTGTACCCCACTACTGCGACGATAAGCCTGTTAGGGTTGCAGTATGTATTAAAAAAATTCAATATAATGTCGGAGTGTGTGCATCGCGGTCGCGCCTATTTCGCCTTGGCAGAGCCGTACGTGGACCAGTCGTGTGGCGTGTGAGCACGGTTAAATGTGCAATGCCAATTTCTTTTCTTCTTTTTTCTTTCTCTTTTTTTCCAAGTAATGCTTATGAAAAAAACTTGTGCTCTTCATAAGTTTTTCGAGCTGTTGCCTTGAAGTACTGTCACCTGCAACGACTAGCACGTTAGTCATTTTTGCCCATCCCCGAACGAATACTTTACAAGATGACGCTGCGTCACTTGTAACAGTTGTGCTGGTTCTAGCGACGAGAACAAGGCAAGGTTGTGCGTTTTGGTCAAAGCTAGCTACCACTTGATTGAAACCGCTGAAACTCGATTTCTTCGGCCAGTTATGTGAGCGGTTGAGAGATTCCATTCTTATCTACCGCAAGTCAAATTGACGATTATAATATTCCGACGATTTTGATCAGCGGCCACATTCGAGCACTTATATAACTTCATTGTACGTATATACAGTTCCCGTGGTAATCTTGTTTCGAAACTACACGCATTTGCCTCTGCGGCCTCTTAACGAGCCTCCCCCTTTCCCACTCTCGCTCCGAACGGTCTCGAAACAGAGTTGTCCTACGCGGACCATAGCCGCACATTTCGGAACGCATGAGCACATAGCGCAGTTAGGTTGCATAATGAGCTTCGCAGCTTGCCGCACCGTTGCAACTGTAGATTCTTTTGTTTCGCTTACAAAACGTCTCGATCTAATTAATGCAGGCGACGTTTGGTAACTCGTGATTCTTTCCTCCAGGCGCACCGAATGTCATCGGCTGTCATTAAAATTAAAATCTCTTGCGCGTTATGACATCGGAAACGCACGAGATGATAAACTGAGCAAGACCTATCCAGCCAGTCATGATTATCCACGCTGACGCGCTGGTGTGAGCCACTGGTGCAAATATGGTTCCGGAAGGTTCTGTCCTCTTTCTAACCCCTATCTTCCAACCCCTCTCGGAGGCTGGCCTACCAAGCGGGAGATCTTTGACTGGATATGTCGCCCATAAGAATTGCAGCATAAAGTCATTTCCCGCGGGAAGTGCCGCCCTTTGCATACGAAGAGAGATTCCTCATGTGGCTTTGAACGTCACCGATCATTGCACCGATAGTATTGAGGTAGCGACTGTGAGGATACGGCTTGGCTTCCAAACTCTTTCTGTTGCATTCGTATACGTGTCTCCGCGGAAGAAGGTAGCAATGGACTTGTTTCTCCAGCAGCTTTGTGATCGTTGCCCAGCGCCCGGAATTATCTGCGGGGACTTCAACGCCCATCACTCCGGGTGACAGGAATACAGATTCCCGCGGACACAAACTTGTAGAAGTTATCGACAGTTTGGACCTGTGCGTGGCCAATGACGGAAGTCCCACTTTCTTCCGGCCTCCAGCCTCAACCACATCCATAGACCTAACCTTGCATTCATCTGACGTCCGCGTGAAGTGGTCAACTGCACCTGACCGCATGGGAAGTGATCACTATCCAATTTTAGTGTTTACTGCCGACTTTCATATGCGCGGCTCTAAAATTAGCCATGTTGTTAATTGGGACAAATACAGGGAGCAACTTGCATGTGTTTCTGGTGATGTGATAGACAAGATGATTTCTGGTAAGATGGCTGCTACCACAGCGGTCAAGTTGCCTAATCATTTTCCGACTCCGGATTTAATACTCGACGCCATACGAACAAGCTCTGTAGGTCGCAGTGGGCGTCCTTCTGCGCTAGCTTGACGGTTTTCTCACCGATGACGAGAATTTGGCGAGTCATTGGCAGTCTTGCTGGTGATTCTCGTCCTAGTAAACCTTTCGAAGCGCTTGCACTGCGCAAGCAGAAACCTCTCGTGTGCTTGGCAGAGGAATTTTCAGATGCATTTGTAAGTGCAAGTTCAGGAATTCATCCCTGCGCTCTGCCTGCAACACCTACGTCTGTGATGGACGCCCCGTTTACACTTCGAGAGCTACAGACAGCACTCAGCAGCATGCGGCGTCGACGTGCACCAGGTCCTGACGGCATCGCCAACCATAGAACCTACCTCTGGAACACCGGAAGATGCTCATAAGCTATCTCAATCGAGTGTGGGAGACTGGCGACGTTCCTCCTTCGTGGAAGGTGGCTTGTGTTGTCCCAGTGCTGAAGTCCGGCAAAGAAATTACAGACTTGGCCTCGTATCGTCCTATATATCACTGACGCCATGCGTGGCTAAGCTCATGGAGAAGCTGGCAAGTAAGCGTTTATCTTGGTGGCTTGAAGATAGAAGGGCTCTGCCAACATGCATGACTGGATTCCGAAAGGGTTTAAGCGCGCAAGATAGCGCCTTGGACTTGATAAGCCATATTGAACATCATAAAGCTTTCGGCCTTTCAACACTAGTTATTTTCCTAGACGTATCAAAGGCTTATGATAGCGTCCTTCAGAGCTCAATACTAAATAGTTTGCAGGCCATGGGCGTACAGGGCTATCTTCTGCGATTCATTCACTCATTTATCAGTGATCGTAAAATTCAAGTGTGGTTAGGAAGTACCACAAGCACCGAAAGGGCGGTATCGCGAGGTGTACCTCAGAGAAGTGTTCTTTCCCCAACGCTCTTTAGCGTTGTAATGGCTGGTCTTCCCGCTGAAGTGCAAAAACATTGCAGGCATGTCCATATGTCGATATACGCGGACGACATTTGTCTTTGGTTAACCGGATATCAACACAAGTGTTTAGTTCTGATAGCTCGACAGGCATTACTTTCAGTTCAAAATTACCTTCAAGGTGCTGGGTTGACTCTCTCGGTGGAAAAATCTGGCTTCATCATGTTTCCAGGTAGAGGAAGAAGGTATGCGCGGCTGAAGATAGACCTTGATCAATCTTGCCTTCGTCAATTGAAGCACAAGCGCTTTTTGGGCGTCATTATTGACTACCGCCTACAGTGGCGACGAGCTGTGGACTCGGTCGTGACATCGATACCTTCGCGTCTCAATGTGACCCGTAGAGTTGCAAGTGAGCAATGGGGAAATCACCCTTCTTCAATGATCAGGTTGCACGATGCACTAGTGACGAGTCGAATAATGTATCAGCTCCCTTTAATTTCCCTCTCGATATCACAGCTGGAACAACTTGAGGTTCTGCACAGGAAGGGCCTAAGAAGGGCTCTTGGCGTTCCGCAGACTGCTCCTAACAATGCAGTACTTTATGAATCTCTATCGAGACCTCTTAGCCTAGTCGCTTCACAAAGGTTATTGATGCAAATTTGCCGCCTCAAACAGACGGCAGCCGGCCGAGCCCTTCTACAGCGCCTTCGAAAGAGATCCGAGTCCCGAGCGTACTTGGCACTAGATACTCTTGGTTACCTGGATCTTGATGCTAAAGGTCGAACTAAGAGGTTTAAACCACCTTGGTCATTCGTGAGCCTCGATTGTTCGTTGACAATTCCTCACGTACGCGCTAAGCGGAGTTTTCTTCTGGCGGCAACGCGTTCGCTGGTACTGGAACATCTTGAGACTGAATATGCACGTCATCTTCAAATCTTTACTGATGGCTCTGTGGGCAAGGTCAAATGATCTAGTGCAGCTGCTTTTCACATTCCCTGTTTGAAGTATGATTGGTCTGTTCGCTTCACTGCAGTCGTTTCCTCCACAACGGCCGAAAGCGTTGCCATTGAGGCAGCTCTAAAGAAACTACGGTTTTGTACGCCTCAACCTGTTGTCATTCTCACAGATTCAAAATCTGCCCTTCAAAGGTTAGAGCGCGGGTTCCCTACTCATGCCTTATGTCTTAGCTCCCTACGCTCGGTGCACAATCTTCATATCAAAGGCTTCTCCATACGTTTCCAATGGGTGCCCTCGCACATAGGTATCATAGGCAACGAGATGGCGGACAGCCTCGCCTCGCCCATAGAGCGCTGTCTGGGAATCCATTGAGAAGAGTGCCTCAAGAGGACAACAGACTCTTCAGAGAAGCGGTGTTGTGCCACTTCAGTTCTTTGTGGAGCTCAGCTCATAAGCCATGTGTGATCAAGGGTCTCAAAAGAAACCAAGACACCTTACTGCTCCGCATTCGCACGGGCTCTGCTCGTACCCCTGCGTGAATGTATAAGACTGGCCTGGCGTTATCACCATTATGTTCAACGTGAGGTGTGTGCGGTGACATAGAACATTACATAATGTGCTGTACTGTGTATAACGCGGAAAGGAGGGTGTTATTCGGGTCCCTCAAGAAGACAGGAGTTCGTCACAGTTCGCTTCAGGACATTGCTTTCCCGCGCGGGAACCGGTTGTGTAGGAAGGAGGTCTCTCGCCTTCTTTTAAATTACCTACAGGACACGGATTTGGCCTCCACATGGTGAACTGAGGAGTGACCATTTGTAATTGTGAGGTCTGTGTCTGATTATGTGATTTATTTATTTTAAGTGTCGCTACGGTGGAGCAATTGCCGGCAGAAACTACAAGGCTAATCCCACCAGTAGCCTACAACAACTCAACTCCTACCCCAGTGTAGGGTAGCAAACCGGACACTAATATCTGGTTAACCTCCCTGCCTTTCCTCTTCATCTCTCTCTCTCTCTCTCTCTCTCTCTCCGAAGGTTATAAGAAAGGAACGAAATGTAAGAAAGGGTGAACAGAGAGGTGTTGCAGGGCTGCCTGAATCGCGCGCAAAATTTGTCTCGTAATCGGATCAGCGCTTTCATACAAAGGCAACGCGCGCCAAGCAAACAGCCGCGTACCTCTGTTTGCTGATCAAAAGCAAATAACAAGCCCCCGGCTGGTATTCCAGAAACACCAAAATATGTGCAGAACCGCACGTCAACTGAAGGCGACCAGCACAGCATTGTCCCAAAGGCATGGATAATGTGCACGTCACACCGCGTTGTACCGCGTAACGCATGAACAAAACTGGCTCACCCGTGCAAAGTGTAAACAACAAAAACGATGGCGACGACAACAGTAAGAATACACTTTCGTGATCAAAATTTGCTCTAAAGACTTTAGCATTTGCTGGACCTCGGCATCGCGTCGTCGTGCGTTGGCAGCCGCGTGGCGCTTATTTCATGCTTTGTCTTCATTCCTTTCACACTGCACCTTATGGCTGAATTGCTTTCTATGTGAGAGTGAATAGCTCATGTTAAAACAGTGTTTCACAGCACCACCTATTGTTTACCGTAACTATCTGCTGCCGGCTTTGCACGTGACAGCTAGTAGTAGTAGAAACATTTATTTCCGTCACGCCGCTCTTGCAGATAGCGCGGCTTAGCGCACGCAACGCATGCAGGGGGGCGAAGACTGCAGCGGTGGGGGTATTCTAAAAGTCTAATTTTGGTCGCCTGGGGCTCTTCAACGTACATCTAAATACAAAATAGTTTCCGCATTTTGCCACAATCGGAACGCGGCCGCCGAAGCCGGGACTCGAACGCACGACCTCGCACTATAGGCAGCAGAATATACTTTTTAAAAAAAACGAGAAGCCATTCCACTCTGTGAAGGTGGTTGACCAGCGAAGCTGTATAGCACATCACGCAGGGTTAGGCAAGGGTACATGTGTTAATTTTCATCATTTGGTAATGGGAGCGACGATAGCTTTGTGATTACTGTGATACACACTGATTGGTTTGGTCACAACCTTAGAAGACAGATTCTTGGCCAAAGTTAAATCTATACACGGCCGTTGTTGAGTATAGATGAGTGACTTGGATTGGTGCGGCACTTCCAAATCAAACTATTCTAGTACAAACTGAGCGAACCATTTCTTGTCTGGTTTTGAAATGTACACATCGAAGTCTCCAACGATGATCACAGGAGTAGTATATATTGTCACCACGGCTAGCCCATGTAAAGTTCGTGGTCGTGAAATTCTCGATATCACACTTGGATGTATCTGGAGATATATAAACAGTGCATATCACTGTTCCGTCTTTCGTTTGTAAGGCACGGACATCTATCAACGCTGTCGCTGACATTGTCCTCTTGCGAGTCAAGAGGACAAATGTACATACATTTTGTACTTTGCTTATATGGCAACGCCTACTGCTTGCATAGTCCATGTCCATAGCCCACAAACAATTCCAGTACATCCATTGACTTAAAGCAATGCATCCTCATTTACTTATTTCATTTATTATTGCTTATTGTTTTTACTATTAGGGGCGGAGTACTTGAAGCATGTTCCACCTTCGCCGCGGGTCGGCCGAGTATTTCACTATCTCCGGAATCGACACACGCTCACCTTTTTACTGTTGACGCACAAAAAATACGTGTAACCCTAGCCATATACAGCTTCGCTGCAAAATACAAGCACTCCAAGACAATTCATCCATGAAAGCCTAATTTTTAAAGGACAGAGATTATCGAAGCTACAAGCGCCTGCGAAAAGACACACGATCTATTTTCAACTCATACAAGCCGCCTACTTTCAAAGGGTTCGCGAAAACTGAAATCTGTCTTTCGTCTATCGCTCTTATCTCCCTCCCTTTCGCCCTCTCTCTTTATTTCATTCTTTTCTTAGCAAACATACGTATTGAGATTGGACGATATACGTTACAAACGTATAGACGCAAACGTTGCGCAACTTTAATCAGAATCGGGAAATGTAAAGTCCGGTATATACGTCTGGCTTTTACAGGGCGGCGTGTGCCGTGAACGTTAAGTTAAATAAAAAAGAAAACATAGCATAAGTGGGAAGGGCGAGTCTTCGCTTCGCCGACACGCAACAGCAGCGAGGAGCAGTAAACAGAGTGGGCAGAAACGTGGTTTAATTGCCATTAGATTCGCATTTCTCTTGTGTCGTCAGCTGTGAGTTTTCTGTGACACACACACACACATACACACACGTGTATGTATGTATGTATGTATGTATGTATGTATGTATGTATGTATGTATGTATGTACTATCGGCGTCAAATGAAAGTTGAACAGCGGAGCGCGTGGCCCAAGCATAAGTGAAAATATAGTGCGCGCCGTCCAGTCATCACCATTGACAAGCGCGCACATCCGATTTGGCCGCACTGCGCGATCCCCCTCTAGTGAGATAATTTCGCTTCTGTCCTTACATTTGAAAGGGAGGAAATAAAAAATAAAAACGAATCTAAAATATTGCAGTTTACGGCGAGTCTTGTCGCACAGATCGCCGAAGCCACAAGTGCTGTCAGCGCGAATAGCGGTGCGCGTGGTGCAGTTTGCACCGTCATCGCCCGCACCGCGCGGGCAAATCTACCTTGCGATGACGGTGCACGGTGCGGGCGATGACGGTGCAAACTGCACCACGCGCACCGCTATTCGCGCTGACAGCACTTGTGGCTTCGGCGATCTGTGCGACAAGACTCGTCGTAAACTGCAATATTTTAGCTTCGTTTTTATTTTTTATTTCCTCCCTTTCAAATGTAAGGACAGAAGCGAAATTATCTCACTAGAGGGGGATCGCGCAGTGCGGCCAAATCGGATGTGCGCGCTTGTCAATGGTGATGACTGGACGGCGCGCACTATATTTTCACTTATGCTTGGGCCACGCGCTCCGCTGTTCAACTTTCATTTGACGCCGATAGTATGTATGTATACTGTCAAGTTGGACACTATCAACTTATTGACGTTTGTTCTTTTACGGGCGCAAAGTATAGGTTATGAACAAAATTAGTGTGCGCACTTTCGAGGAACAGCCGAATTTTATTGCGGTGCGTAGCTTCAACTTCACGACAGACATGCCTCGCCGCGAACTAACCGAGGTTTGTTTTCGAGAACCGCGTGGTGCGTAGGCTATTGCTCGCGGACATATACATGTGCCGGCAGGGTCAGAAGCCCAAGGGATGCGGGATCTGAGAGAAAGCAGAATATTTCCTGAGACTACACAGGCTGCCCTGGATTTGAAATGTGCCACGTGCGCTATTGTGCACGCGAACAACGAGCGTGCTGTAATCTTTTAATGGCCGGGTGCAAACTAAAAACTGGGCTGATTATTATACTTTTTCGTGGAACTGGCTTCCCGTAACCTTTTGGTCCAGACTGCATACATTATGTTCTGATGTAAACAGGGTAGGGGGGCAGCGGCAGCTATACGTACAGCGTGAAAGACTGGCTCGCGGTGTGCTTATTGCTTCCCTTCAGGGTAGCCGCGCTTGAGAAGGAGGTGTTGTCGGGATGAGGGTGAAATTTGGCAAATAAAGAAAAGCTTTCCCGAGCTAGAATTCGCAGCGCAACTCCACTAAACACGGGTACACAGTGTGGCCGCCACCACAGTGGGGGTATCGCTCGCTTCAAGTACACATGCGAAGACGCACAATGTTTCACGTACACCTCAGCTGCAGGAGCGGTTATACGCGATACTCGCGTAATAATCTCAACTACAGCTTGCGTTCCACACCATCTGAATGGACGCAGTCTACAAATTTCTGTCGATGTCAAACGAGAAGTGTTAGAGAGATACGATTGCCGACCTGGTCTCCGGAATCATTCCACCTAAATAGACCTGGCTCACTCACTCACTCTCAACATCTGTCATGGACTAAGCACTTCCGTAGCCTTGGCCGCGAGTTACTTTCAAAGCGTTTTCCTTCCTTCCTTTTTTCTTGTTTTTACTGTGCCATGCCACCTGTTTGTGAGCGGCAGCGTTACAGCTGACGCGCTATGCCTCTATGCAGGAAGGCACGCGCCCGTTGTGCTTGGCCTGCTGTTCATGTCGAACCATCAGCGTCCTACACGGCATTGTCGCTTCTCATAACCCCGCATCCCTCTTAAATCTGATGATCGAGCTTTAATTGGGGTCCCTTTCATCCTCGCCAATTCACGAGCTGTTCGATAGGAACTCAACACTGAACAGCATCTGTTAACATCACTGAAACAATAGGGCTGATGAGCCATTTACGTGCGGATGAGCAGTTATATGTGGCGTGCGGTATAACCAATGGCACTTATTTCTGTTACATGATAATGTGCAGTACAGGGCGGGACGATTGCTATCGTGCTTGTTTTAACGCATTCTTGTTCTAAGCGCTCGTTTTGAGGGAGTTATAGTTTTGAGACAGTTCTTTCGGCTCGAAAAGACCGTTGTCTAGCTATATGTGCTCGCAGCGATGCGAAGAATTACCTCGCACGGCCAGCGTTGCTTTATTGTTCGCCGCAGAACAGACCGTGGTACTGTGGACGCGATTGTTTTCCAGAACGACGTCATCCAAAAAAAAAAAAAGGAGAGCGTCCAATCTATTTTGAAATAACCCTGTTATTTCCCGTACATGCGTATTTTGCCATACCAAGTGTTTCTGCGAGCACAATTCTAGTCTTTGGGCTGGTCTACTCAACGAGGCGGCCATTACTTACACGCATGAGCAATCGAAATGCATAATCGACTAACGAACAAACATTCACTAATTAAGTCTTTAACTAATTATCTTACGGCACATATTGCAATTTGCAAATTGTAGCCGGCGAGACTACAAGGTATATCCACTTGAAAATAATTATGTGGATGACATAGTTTTTGAGACACGAGCCACCAAACGTGCGGTAAAAATCCGCTGTCGTTCCACTTACTTTTTCAGCAAAACGCCGTCTCATGCATCGAAGCACAAAAGTAACTGGACCGCCAAAGCACTTCTCCGCAAAGTTCGGGAATTAATATCTCGAAACTGGTGTCATTCTGAGAATTCGTTTCAACTGGATCCGCCTTGCGAACTCCCCGGCTACAATTCGTAAATTGTTATATGTGGTATAAGGTAATTAGGTAAAACTTAATTCACGTTTGTTTGTTAAGTAGTCGATTATGCATTTCGATTTCTCGTGCAAATCATGTCCGCCTGATTGGGCAATCCAGCTCAAGGATTAGAATTGTACTACCTGCTCCAGCTGATTTTTAAAAATTACTTAATGTCATCGAAGAAATAACCGGTATGTAGTGTAGGCACTCGCATGAAGGGACAGCCTCGTAGTGACCATTTCAAATATTTTGTATAGATTTACCGGATGAGGGTGTCTAATACATCTGTGACGATGTACATTTATTACTGAATAATGCCACTAATAATTATCGCCGTTTTAGAAATCCACGTGGTCCGTGGGCTGTGAGAAGCGCCCGTGCAGGGGCTCCTGAATCCTACAGCCATGAGTACACGAGCATTTCTGTATATCGCCTCCACCTGGATGCGGCTACCTCATATTCAGCAGCAGGACGCCGTCGCTGAATACATCATTTTTACGCTGTTGTTTGAACTTTGAGCATTTAAATGAGGTGTTCTCAAGGGTCGCTAGAAGCACCGTTAAACGGCTCTGATTGACACGCCTAACAGTGTTGTCCTGCAAGCACTTACGAACTACGACACTATAGCGTCATTGGATTTCGCCGGACTAATTTGCATGAAACGGCTATAATTAAGCTATATATGCTCGTGTAGGTGACATGTAGGGTGCGATCATGCCTGCTGGTTATCTCGAAGCCTCGACTTCCAGACCACGCAGCTGCAGGAGTACTTCGCCTTCCTCCGCCTAACTTTCTGCCGCGAGCATTGGCGTCAAAAAAAAAAAAATAATAAATGCGCACGGACCCGCAGTTAAACTCAACTCCTCTGAGTGCTTGCCTGTACTCTTCTCCGAAAGAGACACATGACTAGCAATAAGCATCATTATACGAGTGAGTTCCGAATAGAGACTGTCTCTATAGTCTCGTGGGCCATAAAGAGACCGACACAAAAGCGCAGTCTTTCTTTTATTTGGCTCCCTATCTCTCTCTTTGGTGGGCCACCGCTGAACTGGTTATTTATCCTAAGCGGCACTGCTACGTTTGGCACGCTGACCCGCATTCACTGCGGGAATCCCAGCACGCGCGCTGCCTGTCGAGGGCCCAGCTGCAGTGTATACGGCCTCGCGAGCTGCGCGGTTCAACAGCACGAACAAGCGGGGAGAAACAAAAGTGCGCCCCTTGTTTCACTCGTCTTCGGTGGCAGCCATTGTCTGCGGCGTAAAACTGAGATCGGCTGACGATCTGTCAGTCACGCAGCGCCGCTCACGCCGGAGATTCGTCGCGCGGCCCCTCGAATATACCGTTGCCGAGTCGGCGCATTCCGTGTAGTGGAAGCGTCGCCGCGGTGTCATTCCAAATCGTCCGCGAACCTTCACGTATTGGTGCATAGCGGTACATGCGGGGTGTTTCTATATTTAAATATAGCCGTTCTGAAATAAAAGGGCTGTTCCTTCGGAGAGATGACGTGTCAATAGTGCCGACCACGGCGTGACGGGTGATACGTGATAATTATTTTAATAATTTGCATCTTAATTAGTAGTTAGCGTTTTCTACGCATTAATAAGGCCTCGATGCCGTTGGGAAACCGCGTGAACCATCAACACTGCTGCTTTAATTGAGTCATTTTACGGTCCCATGCTCTCTCTCTCTCTCTCTCTTCTTCTTTAGATTTAGGCACAAGGTTGTCGCCCTTACGTTCGTGTTTCTAAATTTAATGAATAGTTAACGCAGTCGTTTTTTCTTCTTTTCTTTTTCGTCGAAGGGAAACGAAGGCACATAATAGAGGCGTGTCAGTGCTCATTACAGGTGCGCTTGCCCTAACGCTAGCCGCAGGATTTTCAGTTTCTCGGACGTGCCTCCCCTTCTATGTTCTCTCCTTCGTCTTCGCATTAAGCAGCCACAATTCACTGTGAAAAACTGTCAAGAAAGCGCGCGGGGATGTATGGTGGTGGGGGTGATGGTGTTGCAGCAGCCGGGGTTAGCCTGGCATCCATTAGCCGGCAACTGTTTCGCCCGAGCCTCCTACGAGTGTCACTGTGTGTGTCAGCAGGCCTCGAAGAGCCCCGTGTCTCGCATGAAGGCAATCGGCAGTCGTTGCACTCTCTTCCCGAAAGCCGCGGGGATGTATGCTCGATGTCAATGGTTGGGGGGCACCGTATGCATCGGCAGTGCCAACGACGCGTTGTAGCGATTGAAGGAACGGGATGGATAGTTGTTGAAAGGTCAGAGATAAAAACATGCTGCAGATTGCAGGCAGCGTTTATTACGCCGTCGGCGCTGTAGAAGCAAGGCAGACATGCTCCAGACTGCAACGGCCAGCGAAAGTGCCTTGTCTGAAAGAACTGGACGCAGTCAGCACTACATAAACAGACGGCGCAGTGCCTCATAGCGCCGTCAGCGGTTGCGGAAGGGTCGCGGGCTCCCACAGACGGATCTGAGAGCACCAGCATTTGTTTAAACAAGTCGAAGTGGCAAATATGTATATATTTGCCACTTTCGTTTTCGTTCGGTCTATCACATGGGGCGCCAGGCGTTACGGGGAATGAGAACTTAGTGCTGCAAGCGCTCAGCGACACAAATTCCGTTTTTTTTTCTTTCTTTTCTGTTGCCCATTTAGCCTTTTGATAACACAAACTATGATCTGCTGCGATCCCGCGGTCAGGTTCGGTCAGGTTTTCTTTTATTTTTTTCTAGGGGGGTACCGAAATCGCAGCGCTTCTCCTGCGACGCTTTACGTAGCTTATAATTCTGCCCGGCTGCAGAAAATGCTGAATTCGCTCGAGTACAAAAGGTCTAACACTGTTGTGCTCTATAGGCTGTTAGTGTTCTTTTTCGCTTTCTCGTTTGTTTTCGTTTGTCTTTGCCCGAACCGAACTAATCGGATCATTTTAATGCAACGGACTAGCAAATAAAATTGTCGGAAATAACTGAACCGCAGGCACGTACCCAGGATTTTTTTTTTTTCGGTGGGGGGGGGGGGGGGCAATCCAAGGTAACTTTTCTATGCAAATGGGGGGCGGAGGTGCCTTTACTAGTACAAGTGGGAATAATGCCCACCATTCACCATAAAGACGCGTAAACACGCTAAATAGAATTGAAATAAGGTGTATCTCACAGGCGTGCCTGCGAGATACACCTTTCCTTTACTTGGCAAACAAGAAACCACATCAAATGGACTCGCGCATTAAAGAGGCGCAGGAAGAACACTGCCACGAACAAGCAAACAAGCGAAAGTGTAAAATAAAAATTTCTAGTAGCGTTCTTTTTTAATTAGCTCCGGAAGAATTATAGAGAAATATATATTTGCGGAACAATCACAGTTATTTTGGATCCCTCGTTTACTGCTCTACCAAGTTAAGTGTCAAAACCGACTTGAGTTGTTATTTGGGAAGTTGCGTAACGATGCGCGGTCACCAGTCTCGTACAGTCGCGTAGAGCACAGGACGCTGCGGTTCTAGACGTACTGCGCCCACTGCGGAAGGTTAGAAAAACACCTACATCAGCACAGCAGGGAAGTGGCTATGTCAGGCGGCTCGACTGATAACTGTAGAGGCGTTATTCAAAACACACGGGATTATTCTCCACTTCCGGCGACGTTTCTCTACTTCCTCTTTAAATAAAAAGATATTGATCCATAAATATTTTCACAAACAACGGTTAAATTTGTTAATTTTCGCTTTTTCCTCCTGTTTGGCTGTTGCCTTGGCTCTCTCCCTTAGTAGATCGCTTAATTTCTCAACTGCTTGCAACTTTTGTTTCCAGTTGCCAATTTTGCACGAAAAGTGCTGTACAATTAGGGAGAAGCCAGATGAGTTAACGGGTGACAGTCATATTGCCTATGCCTTTAACGGTTATTACAAGGCCTGATGGACGCTGTGTCGCATTATTTTATTTTCCACCTTTTCTAACCCATATCGCGGGTATATGGTTGGCGGCGAGCCGTCACTCGAGGAAATAATAAAGCGAAAGGAAAAGTTAAGCGCAACTGCCGTTTTCTCCGGCCGCAACTCGTTTCACGAGCATACAGACCAGCTGACCACGAATCGAATCTCTTTCCTGGTCCCTGGATCAGTCTAAACAAAGAAGGTTGAACTAACTAAGCAACAACGATACGCGTTATCGTTGAATATACGGTGACAACTGAACTCATCTCGAGTTAATCGCACGGGCACCGAATCGATGAGAAAACTAGCCTTCACACGCCAGGAGATGCCGATAACTATCGCCATCCAAAAGGAGTGCAAAAATTTACAATTACACTTTGTGAAGATGTAATGGCAGCGAAAACTGACGGCAGTCAAAGCTCTCAAACAAAAAGCAATGTGCTTCACCTCCGCCTCGAGTTGGCCTGAAGATAGTGCAATATCGGGCCGACCCGCGGCGGAGGTGAAGCAGGCGTTAAGCACTCCCCATACGTGGGCCGATCCCGAAGATTCTGCAGGGCGCGTTACAGGTTCCCGAGCTAACGGGGGTATGAGCCATTCAGCTTGGACCCAGGATCAGCTCACATGATGATTTTTTCTGTTGACGACCTCCCAAAAAATACGGAAGGTTAGTCAAATACAGCCCTCGCTGTAGAATGCAGCAAAATGTCGATCGCCGAATAGATTTATTTGTCAGCGCTTTAGGAATGTGTATGAGGAGTGGTGGCGTGGGCGGGGAGGAGAAGGTATGCCACCTAATTTCGGGGGGGGGGGGGGGAGCACGGGCCCCCTCTGGGTACGTGCCTGCTGAACCGCCTATTGCATGCCTGCCAATCCTCCCTAATTATTCATAAACTTTACGAATTTAGTCTCGATTCTCAACTTTGCGGACGTTACGTCAAACTTTACGAAAAATAAATCATCTGCTTGCCAAAAAGATTCGCTCATCACTCTCTGAACTTTCTGTTGGAAGTTTTTTGGAAGTTTGATTCGAGTAAGTTCATGAAGCACGCGAAATCGGCAGCAACTATCTTGCTGGTAAAGCCACAGTGGCAAAAAAAAAAATGTGCGGCTTGACAGTCTCTATTATTCTAAGTTGGCTGCTGGTTGTGTGCTGCATCTAAGGGTAAATATTGTTAATCAAGTGCGTATGTATCCCTCAAAAAACGTGTACTCAGGCAAGCCTTAAAGAAAAAGAAAAAAAAAAAGCGTTGTGCAACTACTCCCCTCCCTGTCGTGTCCAAGGATCTTACGAATGTTTAAGTTTACAGGTTGGCAGGATGCCCTAACACAGAGCTTTAGGGTAGGGGACGCAAGCCGCACCCACGCGCTGTAGGACGCCAATCGCCGGGTGTGCAAAAGAACCCAAAGTGAGCAGAAAAGAGCGCGAAGGACCCACAATGGAGTTTACGTCCCACAACGCTTGGGTGCGGCTTGGGTTCCATAATCTAAAGCTCTCTGTTGTGCTCGCAACGACCGGTGACGGTGGGAGCGCCACGCGTGTTCGTACCAAGTATTCTTGGCGAGTTCAACACGCTCTGCTGTAACGACTACGTTTATACCAACTCGAGCAATGACACCGCGGTTCAAGATATCGCATGTCACGACCTCAACGGCGGCAGAACTAACGGCCCTGCGTCGTGCACTGGAATTCATTGATTCTGAAAGACCTAGAAAATGGGCTGTGTTCTGTGATTAAAAACCGGCATTACAGTGCACGCAGTCAGTTCTCCGACGTGGATTTCATGACCAATTGACATACGAAATCGTGAAACTTTACCATCACGTCCATCAGAAAGGTCACGAGGTCGTTTTTCAATGGGTACCTGGCCATTGTGGAATCAGTGGCAATGATTCCGCCGATAACGCTGATCGCACAGCACATCAAGAAGAGCACAGCGTTCCAATTCCACTTTCGAGGACAGACGGCGCAAGGCAGTTTCGACACCTGGCACGCAGTCTCTCACTGACCGAGTGTAACTCGCCAAACTTGCGACTTACACGACTGCATCGATTAAACCCCTCCCTGCAACTCCGACCTCCACTCGGACGTCCTCGACGTGAAGCTACGCTTCTCTGTCGCCTTTGGTTAGGAGTTGCCTTCACAAAGGCACACTCTACATTAATTGAGTGACTGACAGTGCAGCATGCGAGGTCTGCGGCACCGAAGAAAATATCGACCACCTGCTGTGCCACTGTCCACGATATGCCCCAGAAAGACAAGAACTTGCCAAAGCTATCCAAAAACTGGACAATCGGCCGCTTTCTGTGCAGGTGCTGCTGGAACACCGCCCCCATCGCTCGTCGGCCCGGTGAAGGCGCTTTTGTGCTTCTTAAGGACGACGGGCTTGTGCGACCATCTGTGACTATTAATGCAATTTCTATAAGACCACGCGCGTCAGCGAACTCACCGCAATTTCCTTGTTTCCTTCCCTCCTCTCTCTCCCTGTCATCTCTGTTTTCCCCTTTCCTGTTCCTCCGGTGTAGGGTAGCCAACCGGACGTTAGTCTGGTTAACCTCCCTGCCTTCTGCTTTTCTCTTTCCCTCCTCACTACATGATCGCGGGTCGATCTCGAAGATGTCTAAAATTGTACGCCGATCCCGAAGGCCACTGTGCCCCTGGGGCCACTGGGTACGTGGCGCTCTTCAACGAACCTCTTTGACGCCAACCTTTGGAGACGGGGATGTCAGTTAAACCAAGCGCTCCGCAGGGATTTATGTTCTGTCGGTCGTCGCCGTTACAAGTGTCGTCGGGGTGGAGGCCGGGGCTTGTTGGTGAGTCGACCTAGTGGCAGAAAAGGCACGGCAAAGAGCGCGCGGCCACTGCTGCCGCGTTGCTCGCGCTGGTGTGTAGCCGCTATAGTGTAGCACACGAGCGAATCTCAGCCGCGCTGAGTCCACAGGTGGTAGGGCCCGATCGACGCAAGATCTTCATGGCGCTGCAGCGGAACACATTGACAGTTGGCGTTAATAGTGGCGTGTTGCATGCGAGGCGTGTCACTGTGGGGTTCAGCTCACGATGTTCAGGAAAGTCGGGAGACGCAGGATGATGCAAAGGGCTAGAGTGCAGTTTTGGCTGCCTGGCATTTTCGAAAGCGTTGTCAGGGAAAGAGTGGAAGCTGTAGCAAAGACGGGTGGAGGACCGCAGGCTGGTGCGGAACACCGTTATTGAAGTGACGGACCGCGAGGAGTAATTGCCTTTGAAGGATGACTCGACGCGGCTGGCTCTGCCGCAGACAAGTGCGTGGAGTCCTGGCTTCACGGCTGCGAGAATATGACGTGGCACTTCCGGTTTAAGTCGGGCCAGCACGAACGTCCTGAGTGCGTCATAAGCCTGTGGTGCCAGAGGCGGGACATCACGGCGAAGAGCAGGAGAAAGCGTAGCTACCGTGATGTGGCACCGGTCTTGCTGCGACGTGATGCCACGGAGGATGGATGGATAGATAGATAGATAGATAGATAGATAGATAGATAGATAGATAGATAGATAGATAGATAGATAGATAGATAGATAGATAGATAGATAGATAGATAGATAGATAGATAGATAGATAGATAGATAGATAGATAGATAGATAGATAGATAGATAGATAGATAGATAGATAGATAGATAGATAGATAGATAGATCCACTGGTGTGGGCTGCAAGCCCGGGCCAGGCGCGGCCCCACTGCACTTAGAGGTCCGCTAGTCCATGTCGCTGCAGCACATCTGCAGCCCGCGTGGTGGCGGTCCTCTGCCAGTGCAGGTCCGTCGCGTGCAGTGTGGCCTCCCATTCCTCCCATGTGGAGAGCTCCGAGCCCGGCGGGGGAGGATCAGCCGGGCACTCCATAAGGATGTGTGTTAGGGTAGCGGTGGGGTGGGAGCACAAGCAGCAAGTTGGGGTGAAGGCACCCGGGTGGATGCGGGATTGTAGATAGGGGGTGGTGAGTGTTCGTGTCTGCAGGCGGTGTCACAGGATGTGGTGGTGGTGGGTAAGGGATGGGTGGGGTGGGGATAGAGCTGGCGTTCGGCCCTATAGGCCTGCGTCAGCTCGCTGAAGGTATGCATGCGCTCTCTCGGAGGTGAAATCCTTCCTTCAGCGTGAGAAGCTAGTTGGTCGGGCTTCCGGGCCAGAAATCCGCGAATGACGGTGGCTCGAGGATGCTGCTCGTCACGTGCCTTCGGGCCGGAGCACCATGCTGCGGACGTCCACAGTCACCAATGTGAAGAAGGCCAGGTTGGTTAGACCGTCTCCATATATTCAGGGGTTCCGAGGCGGGGCATGCATACCTCCCAACTCTCCCGATTGCTCCGGGAGACTCTTGAATTCTGACCAATCTCCCGATTGCACAGGTACGGCCATAAATCTCAAAAAAAAAAAAACTGCCTAGACCCCAGTGCAAAAAAAAAAAGAAATAATAATAAAACACATCATGTGCAACACAGCCGCAGCGTAATTTTTATTATGCGCTAGGTCAGATTTAAATCCCAGACATTCTTGCGTGGGCAGTGCAGGCATAGCTCAGTTCGCTTCATAGAGCTCACTGTAGCTTCAGATTCAAACATGCCGTGTGACGCATATTAGACCCTTGCGCGTGTGACGCAAGGGTCTAATATGCCAAAAGAGCTTCTGGGAAAGTACGTGCTTAGGCTTGCTGTACATTATTGTTTTGTCGCGTAGTTTCGAACGTGAAAAGAGGATAGATGAGAGACAGTGAAGCGCCACACTTCACTGTCTCACCGCTGTACTTTTCTCTCGTTCTTACTCACGCGCCAAAACGAGAATGTATAGCAGGTTTAATATGCGTTGTATAATGGCCGGTTACCCTAAGTCTGCTTCGCCGCAACGCATATTTGTTATGCGTTGAAGCATATGCAAATTATTACTGTGACGCATATTAAGCGTAAAAAGCGGCGACTAGCTGTCACGGGACATAGTACGTGTTCCATACGTCTCCAATCACAGTACAATCGCCGAGACGTCTAATAATTGTACTGGTAGTAATTCAGAGCCGTTTCTCAAGCTGCGGCCCAGGGAAAAAAGAGCGCTTTTTATTTTTCGCACAGCTAGGCTACTGATTAATTTGAATGATTCCTCCGTGATAATTGCAGCCGCGTTACGGTACACTTAAAAAGCGGCGACATTTAAACGACCGTAAAAGGAATGTTATTTTTATTGTTATCTCGAAGATTACTAGCAGAAATACCATAATCGTCTAACTGGGCAAAATAGCCGCTCTGTGGTAGTGGGAAGCTTGTACCGCTTCATTTCTTAGAGTACGCCACATGCGTTTATAGATTTGCAAAAGAGGATGAAGGCGAAAGCCTGCGCGCTCACGAGACATCCATTAATATTACTTGGCATTCTCGTTCGAATGCGTTGTTACTTCCGATTACTTCCGATTGCACGGTGGCTTTGGCCCGGTCTTTGATCGTCTTTGCTCATGTCCTTTCTTGAACCGTTTGCTCCAACGCTTCATAGTGGCGAATGAAATGCAATGTTCAACGTAAAAGGCAGCCACACGGCTGCTAATTTATTTTTGGGAAACACCTTCAGCTGTCAAAAACCTCTGGACACTACGCGGTTCAACTTTTTGAGCGTCCATTATGTCACGTAACCATGTTAAACCCAGTGTATGAGAGCGTTAAATAACATTTATTTTCACAGAAATGCAGCAACAAGAAACACAGTGTGCGTGGGGTGATCGCATTACCACGTTCAGAGACCTCACCCAACACTAGACTCGAAACACGCACATTCCCGCCACCGCACGATAAATTGAATAGGAACTAGGCCGTAACTTTACGCTTGCTCCAGACACACACCTACCCTATCGCCCCGCCATCTTACACCACTGCTACCCGCGTTTATATCCAACAGACAAGTGTAAAACTTGCGGACAGACAGCAACGCTGCGAAACATGCTCTGGGAATGTGCCGGCAACAACGGTAATCAAACCAGCTCCGTTCGCGACGCGTGCATAATCGCGTCCGTTGCCAGAGTACGGGAAGGCTCGAGCTCGCTTCTTCCCGACGCCGCCCCGGATGCGGGAGCCGCCGGGGACCTTCTCTGTTGGCGTCGCCACCGCTGGGAGGTGGCTCCCAAAAGTTCAGAGCTGGCAGACCAGCTCTCGGCCGTCCGGCAAGCCGAATATGCCGCCCGAGTCTAAGGACTTCGAGCCGCCACCTAAGGCCACCACAACAAAAACTGCCGGACTAGTCTTTAATAAAGTTTCTTCTTCTTCACACCTGCGTGTCACTTTTGTAAATGAGATGCCTGTGTGCTACGCGTATGCCTCACAGATAATGAACCGAACCATTACTGCGCGGGGTGGGTTCGCTCACTTTCATTTGGCTTGCCCTCGTACATTAGAAATGCGAATATACAATGGAATACACAAATACGAAGTTACAGCTTGATAAAAAGCAAAAAAAGTGTCACTGGAAAGAAAGTTCACTGCACGTATACACAAAATCTTGCAACAAGATATTTAAATACACGTGTAAGTCTCCAATAAATCTACGTGTGTAAGAAAAAGTCACTGTATATAATGCGTCAAATAAGGCAAATAAAGATGTTGCGCAATCACAGATTCACAGAATCCTAGATTCTGCCCCCATTCCATCCACTCCCCCCGATGTATCGCGCGCGACGGAAGGCGGCGCGCTTGCTCCCCGCTTTTCTCCTTTGCGCACACAAGACTTCACCATCGTCAGCTCACCCATACAGCATGCGGCGTGCGGTCATGATGTTGTCGTCCTTGGACTTTATACGAAACATGAGGGCGACGGCGACGGCAGGAATGCGCCTGGAATGTTCATATAATATAATAAGGGTATCCGGCAACTGAAGCGACCCGTGCCCCATTACTTTCCGCAAAAGAAGAAGTAACAAAATAGAACTTTCACCATGCGACAATTCGCTGCGCCGCAACAATGTATTTTTTTTCCTTCTGTGGGGCTAATAGTTTTACGTTATAGAGTCAAAATCGAACTTGCACCATGCGACAATTCGCTGCGCCACAACGTCTTTGTGTGTGTGGGGGGGGGGGGGGGGTGGCACCGAAATGAAAAAAATGCGTAGCAAAGTATGTTGGCCACAATCGAATGCCTACTTTTGGCACCTAATGTGGCTACCGAAGGACAATCAAAGAAAACATGAGACGTTTGGTCCACCGAGAACCATACGCATACTGCTCGGTATCCTACACCCGCGAGACAAGACTTTCCGGACAGGTTGCGCTCAAGCGAAAGCGGTGCAATCCGTCGAGTCCCCAAAGTGATGGCGGCGAGCGACCATTGTTTCTTTTTCTCGTCTGCTAGCCAGAAAGCGTCCAAAACTCTGCCAGGCGAAAATCCACTCGGCCAGAGCAAACCGAACGCACACCGAAGTGCGCCGCGTGGTGGTCGGGGCAACACGAGAAAAAACATATGCGCTCTGGCTGGCTCTGGCAGCCCGCGGGTAGGGTAGCGAGAACAAAAAGAAAATTGAAGAGGCTCAATGTGGTCCTCGAGAATAAAAGTAATAATAACGTATAGTTACCTTGGCTGGCTTTAGTGTCTTGACATGGATGTTTTGGCGTAGGTGAAAAAAGATGTTTTTTATGTGACATGACGGCACAAATGAACCACCACAACGCTTCGTCTCATCGGACCTCGCTGCGTGCTTTGTCAGCTTGTCTGCTAGTGTGTTGATTTGGCTTGTCTCGTTGTATGTTCCGATGTAAGACTTTAGAAAAGTCAGTAGACCTTTGGCGTCAAATGTTTATAACAACATTAAACCCACCAAGTTCCGCAATTGAAAATCTAAAGCACAGCTTTGTAAATGTCAATGCGCCTTTCACATCAAGAGTTAATGAGATTTATACCCATATAGTTTCGGAATTGACATCCATGCGCTCCATGGATTCCGCGGCGTCAGCGAGATGCCGCGGCGAGCCCGCTCGCCATCAAAACGCCCTTGAGAAACTTTGTGCTCAGATGGGGCTGCTTGCGTTATGCGACTCCCTGTGCATGGGCGTTGCCGCGAAATCCAGCCCGAGTTCGCAATGTTTGCGGTGAAATGTCTTTTCGAGCGTGAAAAAGACATTCTAGACAAAATCCAGAATGATTTCCGGCGCCGGAGGTTGCTTTGGTCGGCGGTGCATGGACAGCACGAAAAAACATAAGCCCTCCCCCCCCCCCCCCCCCCCTGGCTACGCCCCTGATTCACTCGGGTGGTACGCAATGGCCCCTATTTATTTTGAGGGCGTATTTATTTGGAAAGTCTGCCAATGGAAAAGGTACAAGTGGCATTTTGAAGACATTCTGACAGGAAACATTTACTTATGGCGCATGTATTTATTCTGTGATTTCCCGCTATCTTTGTGAGTTCGAACTTGAGATAAATGTATGAGCTTAAGCCAAACGAGGCGTTATGGCGGTGTCAAGGGAAAATCCACAGAAAATGAATCTTTCTTTTCCCTGACGTTTCCTATCGCAAAATTTGTTAGGTACCTACCATACAGGAAATAACTGCCATAAACCCGCCACACACTGATATATTGGTGAGGCTTATAACGTCACAAAGCAACACAGGGAATACCCCACGAGACACGCAAGCAGCTATTTGATGTCTAAAAGATGTCTTGAACTGCTAATTCAAAAGTCTAGTAGCTGTCTTGATCAATACATTTTGTAGTCATGGACGTCTAGTACTGTCAGCGTCAAATGAAACTTGAACAGCGGAGCGCGTGGCCAAGCATAAGTGAAGATATAGTGTGCGCTGTCCATTAACAGGCGCGCACATCCGGTTTGGCCGCACTGCGCGATCCCCCTCTAGTGAGATAATTTCGCTTCTGTTCTGGTTTTTACATTTGAATGGGAGAAAATGAAAAATGAAAATGAAGCTAAAATATTGCAGTTTACGGCGAGTCTTGTCGCACATATCTCCGAAGCCACAAGTACTGTCGGCGCGAACACCGGTGCGCGTGGTGCAATTTGCACCGTCATCGCAAGGTAGATTCGTCCGCGCGGACATAACGCATATAACGCACAATATAGCACAAAATCGCCTGTTGCAAATAACATTTCTTGTCCTTACACATATCACGCCAAAGGACAAGGGATATTGTGCGTGATATGCGTTATGTCCGGAAGGCTCAAACGTCTTCTTCTTTCGGAACCGCCTGTAGCACGAGCTCGCACGCACATGCTGCCATCGAACGTGGCTGCCAGGCATTGGCCAGCAAGAATTAAGCCTGTGGTGACAGGCGGTGCAGTCGTCATTCGGCCCATCGATCGCCCATGGCGTCCGGCAGTAGTGAAGAACTTAGCTACGTCTGGGAGGAGAATGTGTTTCCCGACGAGCCTCCTCCCGTCCCTACCTACCGCTTCGCCAGACCACGCCACCGACACAATTTTACAAGAGAAGACACAGAAGAAATGATTGTATCAAGCAAGCACGCAGGGATAATCATCGGAAGAAATGGCAGCACGGTCCGGAAGATCCAGGAGGACACACGTGCGTACATCACGGTCCTACGTGATCTTGGTAACGTTGTAGCCACCGTGGAGATTGCGGGAAGAGAAGAAGCGCGCCGGAAAGCACGAGAACGCATTGAAAAACTGACACAGCCACCGAAGCTTGAAACGTGCTTCGTGAAAAAAGAACCCGACATGGAAGAAAAAGTACGACCTCTGACTAACTGGGCCGAGCTGCTTGCAAAAAGTGATGAAGCAGAACGGACGCGCTGGGTCAACTTTCCACCTATAAGGAAAGATTTCTACACCGAGGATCCCAATGTTGCGCGCATGACTGCAGAAGACGTAGAAAAATTGAGGGCAGACTATGATATAGTTGTCAACTATCTCGGAGCGCAGGCGTGTCCACCCATAACAACCAAGCCAGTAGAATTATTGGAACAGGCATTTTCAAAGCATCCAGAAATTTTGGGCGAAATCTACAAGAACAAATTCCCGAAGCCGACTCCAATTCAGAGACAAGCCTGGCCACTTCTGCAAGGTCAGGACCTGATTGGTATTGCACAGACCGGCACAGGCAAGACACTGGCATTTCTCTTACCTGCATTGGTGCACGTCGACAACCAGGGGCGCTATAACGTAAAACTATTCCATACTTTTCTATTCCAATTCTGCAATCAGCCCACACCAATTGGTCAAAAGCTTTTTGGACCACCCCCACTTCACCTGTCTGTCATGCGACGTCACGAAAACCGCGATAGCTCCCCATCTGGTATGATGTGTACACACTGATGATGCATAATTTGACCGAACAAAACAAAAATAGTTATTTCTGATTCGACGTCTCTTTGCCATTAGCCCTCGACTATTGGTCAAAAGTTTTTGGGCTGCGCCCACTTCACCTGCCTCTAACGCGACGTCACAAAACCGCAAAAACTTGCCACGTCAAAGCGATGCGTACGCGTTAAAGATGCATTAATATGCCGAACAAAACTGAATTTTCTTCGGAATAGCCGCAAACTGCCCCGTTCTGAAAGGAATAAAAGATGGCTGCCGCTGATCGCTCCGGCACTAGGTACTCGCCCCTGCCGGAGAGCATGGGTTTATTTGCATGTAATAAACCTTTTTGCCTAGCCGTGTAATGTTTTCTAGAACTTTCAGCACGTTTACGACCTCGTTCTGCCAACTCTTCTTTGCTGAGGATCTGTTTTAGTATGATTCTTAAGCTTCCGTTGTATGCTGCCGCAATTGTCGACGAGCCACCGCAAGCTAAGTAAGAGAAAGCGGACCAATCGCAGACGCCGGCACCACCCTCTTCATCCGGTTATAGATATTCAGTGCAGTGGCTCGGCCCCATCGAACCCCTCTCCACTTGAGCATGCTCCTAGCCTCTTATGAGCCAATTAGATAAGAAAAGCCGCTCAGTGCAGGCAATGTTATTCGTTTTTCAAGCAAACCAAAGTGACCTCCTATGAACGACGGGAGCATTTGATTGGTTTGTTCAGACGACCCTGCGGGTGACCGCCCGATGCTTGCGTTGGTGTTTACGCAAATTTGATGTCATGAGATTGGAATAAAAACACATTGGAATAGTTTTACGTTATACGGCCCCAGGATCTCCCAAGGGAGAAGAGGAAAGGGCCAACCTGTCTCATCTTGGCCCCAACACGCGAACTGGCCCAGCAAATAGAGCGAGAAACAAAGAAATACAACTACCGAGGCATAAAGTCACTGTGCATTTATGGAGGTGGCAATCGGCGGGAGCAGATCGCAGCTGTAAAACAAGGTGTGGAGATAGTAATCGCGACTCCTGGCCGGCTTAATGACTTAGCCATGAACAAGTACATCGACCTGAAATACGTGACCTTTCTCGTCATGGATGAAGCCGACCGCATGCTGGACATGGGCTTTGAGTTGGAAATAAAGAACATTATGTTGCACATCAGGCCGGACCACCAAACGGTAATGACAAGTGCCACGTGGCCAGAGGACGTGCATCGTCTGTCTGAAAAGTACACGAGCAACCCATTCCAAGTCTTTATTGGCTCACTGGACTTGCATGCAGTTCACACAGTGACGCAAACTATCATTCTTTGTGAAGAGATTGAGAAAAGACAGCACCTTTTCACTTTTCTCGGCTCCATGCAGCCTCAAGACAAGGTGATCATCTTTCTAAGCACTAAAGCAATGGTTGACCGCCTTACGGGCGAACTTGTCTTGTCTGGAACTGACTGTCACTCAATACATGGAGATCGTGAACAAGGATATCGAGAAAGAGCGCTCGATGATCTAGCAAGCGGGAAGGTGCAAGTTTTGATCGCTACAGATGTTGCAGCCCGAGGTTGGGACATCAAGGAAGTGACTCACATCTTCAACTTTGATTTTCCCCGCAACATTGAAGACTATGTTCACCGTGTAGGAAGGACTGGCCGTGCAGGACGTTTTGGGGAGGCAGTCACCTTGGTGACTCGCGAGAACTGGATGCACGCCCCCGAACTCATTCGAATATTGGAGGAGGCCAACCAGGTTGTGCCGAAGGCACTTTACGAGATTGCTGACAGGTACAAGAACAATGGATCTAGACGTCAGAACTGCCAGCAGTCCAAAAAAAAAAATGAGTCATGGTAGTGGCGGGTGGCGACGTTGCCAGTGCTAATTATAGCTTTTTTTGTGTGTGTGTTGTTGCCTCGCTCAACAACAGTTGTCTAGGTGGTGTTACCTAACTGCGCCTGTCACGAACTGCACTTGGGCCAGCGGTTGGAAACGCCCTGGGCCCGCCACAGCGACAGTGCTGCACATGCGATCCACGCTGAGCCCATTGGCCGGGCGCGCGAGCGGGCTCGGGGATATCGTCCGTATCCAGTAGTAGGCCGGCGATAGTGGTTCTAGCTGATATATCTGGACGAGACCTGCGATGTGATCGCTGCGCCATGCACGTGCCACCGATTCTCGTTTAAATGATTCACAGTTTTTCTATGCTTTTGAGCTCGCCAAATTAGCTGATGCGTTGCTCGGTACGTCTGGTTGAAGAGCAATCGACTGCTTGTAAATGTGGGGTGTCCTCAGGCCGATATACAGATTTTAACCTAGCAGATGGCACTCACGCATGAGGAATTAACTGCTCTTTGTGCAGTGTATTCAACTAGCGAGCATTTTGCCACAGCTTTTCACTCTGAAATGTAGCCCTGTTTTGACTTTTATGAGCATGAGACAAGCTATGCTTTCTTTCACCATTTCACAGCAGACTCATTTGGCACACCATTGTTTTAACAGCTTGTGGCCCACCTACAAGTCTCACTTGATCCATACCTTAATTAAACCTGATAAAAGACATCAGAAGCAATAACCAACACATTTGGAAGTTAACATTTGAGTCTTACATTGAATGCCTTTCCAGATGCAAACAACTGAACAGAGTTTTTTTGGTGCTGGCTGCAACTTCGCACGACGGTACCTGCCACATATTCAACTTGCAACATGAATATCAATTAAGTATCCGTGCAGCATGTTCCAATTGGTGGGACATTGAAAGTTTCTTCTCATAATTACTCTACATATTTGCAACCTTTTGATTATGTGCTTCATTTTAGTTTTCAAATGGCAATTATTTCAACATTTCAGTGAGTGTCATATTTTTTTTTTTGAAGCTACAGACTTATGGACTTCTGTGACTTGAACAATTGTGCTATACATATCCACAGTTTTGCCTACATATCATACACATGGTGTCATACCTGGTAAGTTTCGATCCACCAACTTTCAGATTCTCTGCGAATTTCCTCTTGTATTGGGTGCAGGTTCTTATTGCTATTTGTGTGTACTTTCTGCAACTGCTCTGTCTAGGCTTACGACTGAATCTATTAGCATATACCACCTTTGCCACAATATAGACTACATGCAGTGTTGTCTGCCTGTTGCAACAATTGTTATCATGCCTTGTGCTCATTTTACAGGTAAAGTGCAGTGAAACTGCGGACACAGCTTCTTGTTTTTGGATATCGCCAGCCATGTCGTGTTGGATACTCTTGATCTCGTCGGATCACTGAAGCTAAGCAGCGTTGGCTGCAGTCAGTCTTTTGGAGGGGTGCCATCTGGGAAGACTGAGCACTGATGGCTCCTTTTCTGCAACAGAGCAGTCCAGGAACCTAGCCTGAGCAAACGAGACAGTTAGGTGTCCACCAGCATGGGATACCACCCACCCTTCACTCCGATGTGTTGCTTCTTCTTGTAAAGCATTTGTAGCCAAAGCATGTGTGGCATGCGTGATGCTGCAGAATAAAATGAAAAATGAGGAACAAAAGAAAGAAATAAAACATTGCAGAAATGTGAAACTTGGAAGCCGAATACTTTAATGCACATTAGGAAAACACCTGTTGGTTACAATTAAGAGATCTGTAAGCCCAATCAAGCAAATGCGAAAGTCAAACACAACATTGCCTGGCAGGTTCCGTCATTACTGCTAATGCACAATACAACAAATCGTAACAATGAAGCTAGTACCAAATAAGCAAAAGCACAATAACTGGCAGGCTCCATGAAATGCTCTAGGAAAATTTCAAAGTTTCCCAGTGGCCATCAATAGTTGCAGAGAATGTGCATTATACATATGCTAAGAAACAGCATATTTAATATCATCATCAGCAGCAGCAGTAGCCTATTTTATGTCCACTGCAGGATGAAGGCCTCTCCCTGTGATCTCCAATTACCCATATTCTGCGCCAACCGATTCCAGCTAGCGCCTGCGAATTTCTTAATTTCATCACCCCACATAGCCCTCTGCCATCTTCGACTGCGCTTCCCTTCTGTTGGCACCCATTCTGTAACCCTAATGGTCCATCGGTTATCTAAACTATGCATTACATGACCTGCCCAGCTCCATTTTTTTCTCTCAATGTGAATTAGAATATCGGCTATACCCGTTTGCTCTCTGATCCAAACTGGTCTCTTTCCGTCTCTTAATGTTATGCCTAGCATTCCTCGTTCCATCGCTCTTTGCGTGTTCCTTAACTTGTTCTCAAGATTCTTTGTCAGTCTCCCAAGTTTCTGCCCCATATGTCAGCACTGGTAAAATGCACTGATTGTACACTTTGCTTTTCAATGATAATGATAAGCTTCCAGTCAGGAGCTGACAATGTCTCCCGTATGCACTCCAACCCATTTTTATTCTTCTGTAGATTTCCTTCTCATGACCAGGGTTCCCTGTGAGTGATTGACCTAGGTAAACATACTCCTTCACAGGCTATACCGGCTGACTGGCGATTCTGAACTCTTGTTCCCTTGCCCGGCTATTCATCATTATCTTTGTCTTCTGCATATTATTTTTCAACCCCACTCTTACACTCTCTCTGTTAAGGTCCTCAATTGTTTGTTGTAACTCGTCTCCAGTGTTGCTGAACAGGACAATGTCATCTGCAAAGCGAAGGTTGCCGAGATATTTGCCGTTGATCCTTACTCCTAAGCCTTCCCAGTTTAATAGCTTGAATACTTCTTCAAAGCATGCAGTGAATAGCATTGGAGAGAGTCCTTGTCTGACCCCTTTCTTTATTCTTCGTACTTGTGTAGAATTAAGGTGGCTGTGGAATCTCCGTAGATATTTTCCAGGGTATTTACGTAAGCAGTCTGTACTCCTTGACTACGCAATGCCTCTATGACTGCTGGTATCTCTACTGAATCAAATGCTTTTTCGTAATCTATGAAAGCCATAAAGACAAGCTTATTGTACTCTGCGGATTTCTCGATAACCTGATTAATGACATGGATGTGATCCATTGTAGAGTATTTCTTCCTGAAGCCAGCCTGTTCCTTTGGTTGATTAAAGTCCAGTGTTGCCCTTATTTGCTATTGGAGATTATTTTGGTAAATATTCTATATAATACTGGGAGTAAGCTAATGGGCCCATAATTGTTCAATTCTTTAACGTCTCCATTCTCTTGGATTAGTATAATGTTTGCATTCTTCCAGTTCTCTGGGACCCTTGAAGTCAATAGACAGTTCATATAGAGAGCCGCCAGTTTTTCAAGCATTATGTCTCCTCCATCTTTGATTAAATGGACTGTTATTCCATCTTCTCCTGTTGCTTTTCCCTGTTTCATGTCTTGCAAGGCTCTTCTAACCTCATTGCTAGTTATAGAAGGAGTCTGTGCAACCTGTTCATTACTGCTTCGAATGCAGGTATCGTGGCTCCTCTGGGTAGTGCACAGGTCAGTATAGAATTCTTCTGCTGCTTTTACTATACCTTTGAGATTGCTGATGATATTACCCTGCTTATCTTTCAATGCATACATCTTGGTTTGTCCTATGCCAAGTTTCCTTAGTTCTCACTGATTTCATGCTGCATCCAATTTTTCCTGCTTCCTCAGTCTTTCTCACGTTACAATTTAGAATATCCCTTATTTTCTACGTGTTGATCAGTTTTGACAGTTCCGCGAATTCTGTCTTATCTCTTGAGTTGGACACTTTCATTCTTTGTCGTTTCTTTATTAGGTCCTATGTTACTTGGGAAAGCTTGCCTACTGGTTGCTTTGGTGCCTTACCTCCCACTTCAGTTGCTGCCTGTGAAGCCAGCCCAGTTACGGTTTCATTCTTTACCTCAGTGTCATCTTCAGCTCTCTGTTCTAAGGCTGCATATTTGTTTGCAAGTAGCAGCCTGAATTGGTCTGCTTTTACCATTGCTCCGTCTAGGTTGGCCCGTTTCTTCCCGACCAATTTTACTCTTTCTCTCTTCAAATTGAGCTGAATCCTAGCCCTCACTAATCTATGACCACTGCACTTTATTCTACCTAACACTTCAACATCCTTCACTATGCTGGGATCGGAAGAAAGTATGAAATCTATTTCATTTTCTGTTTCACCATTAGGGCTTTTCCAGGTCCACTTTCTGTTGCTACACTTTCTGAAGAAGGTGTTCATTATCTACAGCTTATTCCTTTCCACGAATTCTACCAGCATCTCTGCTCTAGCGTTCTTAGAATCGACGCCATAGTTGTCAATTGCTTGTTCCCCTGCCTGCTTTTTGCCCACTTTTGCATTAAAGTCACCGTTTACTACAGTATAGTGAGTTTGCCCTTTTCTCATCGCTAATTCAACATCTTCATAAAACTGATCTACTTCATCATCATCATGAATGGATGTTGGAGCGTAGGCTTGTGCTACCTTTAATCTATACCTCTTATCAAGTTTGATTACGACTACTGCTACCCTCTCATTATTGCTGTACAATTTGTCAATGTTGCCCGCTGTGCCCTTATGAATCAGGAATCCTACCACGTATTGCTTATCTGGGAGACCTCTAGAGCAGTATGTGAGGCTCCGCAGCGGAGGACTCAAGATTAGTTGCGTCCGCCTGGGGTTTTTTACCCTTCACCTAATGCTTGGCAAATGAGCTTTTTTTGCATACCGCTTTTATCGGGATATGGCCACCGTGGCGAGGAATGGAACCCGCAACCTCTGGCTCAGCAGCAGAATGCCATAGCTACTGAGCCCCAGCAGCGGGTATGAACATGTCTAGGGGACCATGTCCGCGACACAATGCTTTGAGAAATGCTGCCTGCCTCATTGCATTTGATGGAGGTTCATTGCCGAACGCTTTCGATCAAGGTTGCAAAAAGGGGAAAAAAAAGGGGGGGAGAGAGGATGAAACACGAAAGTACACGGTTGGTGTGCTTTATGGCCTTCGAGATCGGGCAGCACGCCAGCTAGCGTACTTGCCTCGTACATCTTATGTACATTCGAAAAAACGTTTGCAGTCATGTACGTGCCTTGATGCAGTTTAACAACAGGGATTTAGCTGTTTTGAGTAAGAGCACAATAGCAACGACGCACCATATCACGCAGGATGCATGACAGAGTGTGCGTTTTGTAGCCATGCACGATAACGGTACATGATTGCAGTGAAGAACAAACAAACCTTATGTCACAATCTGTATGTGCAGTGGAGCCCGAGACCAAGTATGTGGCGAACATGCACGGCAACGAAGTGCTCGGCCGGGAGCTGATGTTGGCGCTGGCCTGGTACCTGTGCCGCCGCTACCGAGAGGGAGACTCCGAGGTCACCGCGCTGCTAAACACAACGCGCATCCACATCATGCCTAGCATGAACCCTGACGGCTGGGACACGGCAGCCAAGGTGAGTGGGACGGATGCACATTCCGGCTTGGTCAACACTTTCCAGATAACCACACCCGCGCGTCAAATGACATGACTTTGTCTCTACACTATCTGCAACTTTTGGCGTATAAGCCCTTTTCACCGCGATCCCATGAGAGCCGTCATGTTTGATCACGTGGTAATGTGCCCATTGATTTCCTCAGCTTCCTTCTTGTTAATATATGTGCATGACGCCGGTGCGCCTCAGCAAACATTTGTTTTTGCGGATATCGTAGACAGTGGGTGGGTGGACGACACAAAGCTTTGGCCGCAGCTTTAGAGGACATGCAAGCGTTTTCTGAGCTTATTACGTCTTGTCCAAACGGTGCAAGCAGTGTATACGGCGCTTGTACTAGAAGCAGGGTTAGAAATGTATTCCAGGCTGTCCAAACATTTCGCTTCCGAATGAAATAGGGATTATAGTGGCTTTTGCTCTTCGTCTTTTTTCTTTCACAATTACTTTGAAGCAGCGGCTTGTCATGTTTCTGACTCATTAATCTTTCTCGGGGAGGTCGCTATCTGATTTTTCTGCCTAATCGCTTGCGGGTGTGATCAGCTGTTGTCAATTTGTTCTTGCTGCTCATACTTAAGGCTTGCAACATAGATATACTGTACATTGTAATAGCTTGTAATGTAGACACGATATCGCTATAAAAGTTAACCGCTTACTCTTTGGACCGTCACGAAACTTCCAGCTTCGAACAATCATGTGCGGTTGATGTTGTCGTCACCCACGCATCAGTTCGTTGATTCAATGAACTTATTTTTGATACGTGAGCGATAACATGGGTGTAAGTTTGACTGTGTGTTGCCGTACGTGGATGTGTGTAGATCACGTGCGAGGAATTTACTGTGCCAGGAAATGGCGCTGCTCATTTTTCGAGCAGTGCTCACTCGTGCCAACATTACGGGGTCCTTTTTCTGGAGGTTCGCGATACAAAGTTGCGGATGGGTGAATTTTTTTTCCCTCGAGGAAAGCTGTGCATTGCGAAGCGCCGGCAACGCAGGCAGTCCTTTTATAGCAGCGATCCATGAATTTGGCCACACATTTTCAATCCATTCATTTATATGCCAGTCACTATTCTTGCAGCCAACTACTGCACATGTTCCACAGTTTGCAGCATGAATGTGGTACAGTGCGTTAGCAATCGCCCTGTTGCATTTCCGACAGCTGATCGCACAGAAGCAGGGTAGAAGCGATAATGGTTTCGCATTCGTGCGCTTTTGCATGCTTACCTTTGAGGCTATGCGTGGCGCGCCGCCAGTGGTGCTAGCTTGTTCCTCTGGAGTAAACTGTTCCGCAAAAAGGGTCTATACGTCGAAGAAGGAAAAACTAAGGAGAAGCCCTGAGGTCACTCATTGTGAAGCTTATGCTATCTTCGGCTGGTCGTTTCTGAGCACTCTGGAGCGCTCTGGCGAGCGGCGTTGTCTTCGGCTGGTTGAAAGAGGGTGCGCGCCCTGCGTTCGGCTGGTTCTTTTCGATTGCTCTCCTCTATCTTGGAGCGCTCTGAGGCGCTCCGAGCCCTGTCGTCGGAGCAGTCATCGAGATTGAAACGTCATCGCAGCGCCGCGTCGCTGCTGTTGGCGACGGCCCACCGTAACCTTGGCAACCTAGGCCACTGCATGCTGGCGTTTCGACGAACGTTCGTCCCGCCGGCACGTCCGCCGGTTTTTCCGACAGCGCCGGGAGCTTTGGATAGGCGAAACATCGGACGTTGGCAGTAGTCACGTGGTTTCGCATCAGCAATTTCCTCCTCCGAGAGCTAGTCGCACGTTCGGCTTGCGCGCTTGTCCCCTACCTTTGAGCTCGGGAAACGACTGATCTACCCGACTCTGCTTCGGGGCATACAGGCGACCAGTCGAAGATACCATAGTAACGCCGGAAATTCGGGTTACCCCGCCATCTTATCAGGCCAGATTCTCCTCTAGATCTTGTTTACCTTTATTGCCTTCGGCGCGCAACCTCGCTGGGCTGCGAGGACGTGCGTGCCCCGTAGTGATCCGGCCAATGTATCCAATCACGGTGTATACCATCGCGATACCGTTGCCTGAGTGATTCCGTCCGAGTGTTGTGCTCTAGCGTCAAAAAGAGTACATAATGAAATCCGCAAGTTAGACTGCGAGGCCGGTCCCCCGTTACTTTTACTGGTTTTGAAAATGAATCTGTGCATTCTCACTGCACTTCAAGAGTGCACAGGCAATAACCGGCAGCACACTTTACGCACATCACGACCTACGGCTAGCCTATCTGCAGTTTGTAGGAACAAACACGTATGCTCCATCGTCGTGGCTTTATAGGAATAATTACATCGAAGCTGTATATGGCTAGCCGACTCGTCCGTACGCCTGTCACCTGTGCGCCGAAAACTCCTCCGGTGCAGTAGTGATGTCGTTGCTTTCCGCCGCAGCTGAGTGCGCGTGCATGCAGCAGTTTCTCTCCGGCTCCGAAATGGAAAAGCCACGTGTCATACGTACTCCGGTGAAGCAGGCAGCTTTTGATCAGCAACGCCGCGAGCAGAACCCGGAACAAGCTCGTCTACGCTGTGCCATTGCTGCAGCCAGGGCACAAGAACAGGCTCGTGCAGCCGAGCGCAAGCAGCAACTGCGTACTGAAGATCCAGCAGCCTACCAAGCCCTCGTTGAATGAACCATCAGGATTAACCCAGTGATAATAAACACCAGGGCCACACATTTCAGCTTCACTTGTTAACCATCTGTACGGTGTGCTTGGGCGGTGATTTTTTGCTTTATTAAACAAGTTTCGGGCGGCCGCGTGCTGACGAAGAGGCCAGCAGAGGAGAGCATTGTTACACGCTTAAATACACTGAGGTAGATTGTTCTCACGGTAGGTGAAGCTTCATGGAAACAAGGCTCTATGGTATACTCCACACGGTGCTGAACAGTGAACGCGTATACGTGCGACTAGTGCATTGACCGGGCCTACATGCGATCAACAGTTGTTTGATGTGTACGCAGGTGTACATTCTTCTGTCAAGTCTTGTTCACTCTTGCACCACATCCATCAACCTTCACTTCCCTGAGCCCCTCAAGCACACAGACCAAATACCTGCGGTAAAGAGGGTTCATCCCTTAATTAATCACAGCAGCCGCTTCTTTCCCTTCCTTCCACATGGCTGTTTTACGTGGCACAAATGCATCATCTGCTGTCAAAAGCAGGAATACTGCACAGCTGTCATTGATGTGCAAGTCGTTTACCAATACATATTCTGAAGCACAGCGGTTTCAGTGTGTGATGACACATTAGCATGAATCCACAAAAGATGGCAAATAGATTGATGTGGTGCACGGCATTGCATGCGCACTCATTTCAGCCTTTTTACTTCTTCCAATCCCACCTTGCCACAACAGTGGGGAGAGCACGGTCTAGATAATATGGCGGAACAAAACACAGAGAGTAACAAAATTCTGCACGCTCGATGCCTTTGCCATGGTACGAGACCTATGGAGCAGCACATTCATGAGCATACACTACCATAACAAAACCGCCATTGTGCCCCGACAGCATGGCTGCTACAGCGAAAAATACCATGTGACTTCCTCCACACTTTTCTCCTGGCTCGCAGAGGGGATAGGGCCTCTCCTCAGCTTTCTTTTTGTTTTTTCCTTCCTCCATAGGTATATAGGTGGCACTGCTGTACATCGAACATGGCGGTCATTGAGATGATCGAGACGTTGGTGGAATGTGTACATTTGGAGAAGAGCAGAGTTTTTTGCATTGCAGTTCTCCTCCTATATATGTTATTGCATAGACAGGGATACAATAAGATTTCATCATAACTAAAGACATCTTGAATACATGAATGCGCCCACATGAAGCACTTAAAGATTAAACTGTACATACTGCAAATGCAGCAGCCTGTCTTGCCGCTAGCAGGAAATTATAGATGAAAGTTTATCACTAAGAATAAAAATATCATGCATATGGCTCAACAAAGTGAGAAAAATTCTCAGAAATGGACTTTTCTTGCTTTTGTCTCCACTGTACCCTGCATAAGCTCAATTTACTGCTCGTTTCGTAAATATTGAGTGCCGAAGAGGATCATTTCACAGCCGGTGCGCCTGTTAGTACAAATCGAAAGTGGAAAACAAACATGAATATGAGAGCGGATTACTCAGCTAACACAGCGCTGCCACGGGGCAATTAAAAGATAGAACAACCTGTTGGCCCTGTTCGTTGTGCAGTCTCCTCGTGAGGACTGGGTGAGCGGCCGCACCAACGCCATGGGAGTGGACCTCAACAGAGACTTTCCCGACTTGGAACACATCCTGCGAAACAACAATATCCGGCGGATCAAGCCAGACCATCTCTTCAATGGAGAGCTCACCCACCCGGTACGTATACATATATGTTAGTCTGCTGAGCGGTTTAAACACCCCAGCTAAAAGCAAGTGCTCTCTTGCGTTGTCTGGAATGCCACTGCGACCAGGAATCCATTGTACAGCCGCATTCAGGGTTAGCTGCAATATCGCTATAGCATGCAAGTTTCTATGTATACATGTAGAAAAATGTTCACTTTGGTGTCCTACACGCATCCAGACTGCTAGTGCGGATGAGTATGTGGGCTCTGCGATGCAAAAATATCGATATATATAGTTTAATTCGACATGTTTTATGCGTTTTTCAGGTCCAACCAGAGACAAAAGCTGTCATGGAGTGGATCTTGTCGCTGCCATTCGTGTTGTCGGCAAATTTCCATGGTGGTGCCTTGGTGGCAAACTACCCATTTGATGACACGCTTGATGGCTCCCAGAAAAAGTATACATCAGCGCCAGATGACGCCACATTTAGGTGTGTGCCTTTATGTGCGCGCCATTACGTCCACACGGCACTGTGCCTCTATGTGCCAAGGTCGTGACTAGCTCACAACGCGAAACAGAAGCCCCACAAAGAATGCTGGCGAGTGATGAAACCATATAAGGCTGCTTGGGGCGTGCTTTCCGCGGAGTTTCCCATCGATTTAGCGGTATTTGCCGACATTAAAATTCCTTCTACGTTGTGCAGGGTACTTGACACTTACTTCTTATCATCACTGTACCATACCATGTGCTGTTAGCTTTAGGATGTCTACAGTAACCTCACAAAACATTGTTTCTTCCACACAGCATAGCACACATAGAGGCACTGTCCTGCATCCCCACCAATTCCCTCCAGTAACTCCAGTTGAGAGTCTGGCTTTGCCGCTTTGTCACCAAGGGCAGAAGAAGCATACTCTCTGGTTCCCGGCTTACATTTATGAATGCTTGCATGTAATTGTGTGGTGCACAGCACACAGTCATCTGATTTTAATCGATGGTGGAACGGATTGTGCTGTACATTGTGCATACTGCATGATTCTTTGTGATGGCTCTTTGAAACATTCGGTGTTGTGTGCACAGGCACCTGGCACAGACGTACGCATCCAGTCACCCCCGCATGAAGCAAGGTGAAACGTGTGGCGGAGATGCCTTCAGGGACACTGGAGGCATCACTAATGGGGCTGCGTGGTACGCTGTCGCCGGAGGTGGGTTCCTGCACATGCATTATAACCTGACCATGCAAACTATTTTTTCTCCAACAGTGTCAGCTGTTAAGGTTTCATTCTAGGTCATTCTGTACATTATCTGGTATAGTGATTTTTGGGGTAATGGGCAGTGTTTACAGTTACTAGAAGAGAACTAAGATATTGTGGTGAAAATCGCAGGAGGGTATGAAAAATATTGTAAATATTGACTGGAGCTATATAAATTTCGTGCTCATTACTCAATAGTGCTTAAGATTGACGAACATAATGAACTGGCATTTTAAGTGCTTCAGAGCATCTTTACAAAGTGCAAATGGTCGCTGTAGAAAAATGGTAGCGCCTAGGAATATAAAATTTTCTATAGACTAAGGTAGTCCTAGATGCTCATGGCAGTTCCTAAATGGCTGTAGGACCAGTGGGGCGCCTTTGGCATCTGTTTAAGTGTATCTGTAGTTAGCGACAAGCCAAAAATGCAGGAGAAACTATTCAGTATCTTAAGTAAAACAAATATTCCCAACCCTGCCCTTTATCCCTCCGCGCTTCAAGAAATTATTTCCTTATGGATGCCATTGGCGCTAACAGGAGCATCCCAAGTCATTCAGATACATTGGGTACGCCACGGTCTCTCACCACATGCACAAACAGCCAGAATGTGGGGACAAAACATCCAAGTGTGGGGACGAAGACAGCTTCCAGCGCAAACAGGTCGTTTGAGGATTAGGGGAGTGATTTGTCTCTCCAATGGCTCTCCCGACCTCCAAGTGTGGCTGCACGATCCCTTCACAAACTTCGCTATCACTCTTACATCAGCAAAAACAAACAACCAAAGCCCATTCACAGGGTGAGGATATACTTCTAAGGCAAGGAAGTGCCTTAGCAAAGCGAAGCCAAGGGTATCGACACAAAGGATAAGGAATGAGTGTGTATAGTGAACTATATGATTGGGAGACCAGGACAAGGAAGCCATTAGAGGGGCACTTTCTCGTGCCGCAAGACCAGGCCATAGCAGGGGCACGATGCGTACCTTAATTATCCAATGTTATGCCATATGGGGGCGCTGCGGTACATGACGTCATACTCCGGGTATAAGACACGGCGTGCTGTTGGGCCCTCTTTGTCATGGCTCAAAGGCAGACAGTGTTAATTAACATAGGAACAGATAACCAGAAGGGTTGCGGTGCGTGGCGCATTGTGCAGCATTCACCCCAGAGAAGCGGAAAGATTACACTATCGGGAGTGCCACTTCACAGCTGACTGTCTTTGGTACATGCTTATCAACAGTTGCACAAATGAGTTGAGGTTTCTTATTTTCTGCATTGCACGGACTGCAGGCTGTAAAATAGTGCGATTTTATTACCTAGCATTTGCAATGGTTTTAAAGTACTTTATTCTATAATGCATGCTTTTCTCCGTTTCTTCTTTTTCACAACACATGACGCTCATATCCTTTTGGCGCATTCCTTGCAGGAATGCAGGACTTCAATTACTTGGGCTCAAATGATTTCGAAATCACAATCGAGCTGGGCTGTCGCAAATTCCCGTCGGAATCTGAGCTTGGAAAGGAGTGGGAGGAAAACAAGCAGGCGCTACTCAACTTTCTCTGGCAGGTACATATGCCTAGCTTACCTGCGAAAGTTCCTTCCACCAAGCTTCCTGGTGATGCCCACATTGCTAGCCATCCCACATGGCTCATTCATGCATTTTATCAAGAAGTGATTAGATTTCCTCAAGCATTATATGTCCCACATTAATATAGCTTTGTAGAACAGTTGGTTTAAGGTACCCCTTACCCAGAACCATGGAACATACTACGCAAGTAATGTGCAGTTTACTCAAAACAGCATTAAGCACAAACTAATGGTCTCAAAAAAAAAAAAAAAGAACAACTTTTATGTATTGGTACTCATTCTTCCATGGTACATTAGAAGTGACTAGGCAGCACGAGATCTTCACATCGCGAACATTGTATATTACTGCATAACAGCTTTCTGTTTCATGAATATGCTATGTCAGGGGTGCTTAGGAGGACTTCCTTCACTTTTGCTTGTAAAATTTTTACACAAACATATTGCAGGCACACATTGGAATCAAAGGCTTGGTTACCGACAGCCTGTCGGGCGAGCCAATCGCCGACGCAGATGTGGAGGTGACCAATGTCACCGACGGAGAGCCGAGGCTGATCCGCCATAACGTCCTCACCAGTAAGTGATAGCCCATACATTAGAGTGTGGTTTAGACCTTTAGCATGTTGGTTGGCATACAGCCCAAACTATGTCGAGTAAGCAGCGACTCACGTGTTGTCGCTCATAACGCCGCTGACTGTACAGAGTTACTCTTAATCATAATCACTGGTGGGGTTTCACATCCCAAGCTGCACAGTGGGTTATGAGGATACCATATATAGTAGGGGACTTCATGTTGATTTTGATGACATGTGGTTCTTCAATGCATCTTTACATATAAAGGTACACTAAAGGCAAGTATTAAGTCAAGCTAGAGCGATAGCTTAGGGCTCGAGAATCTCTAAAGCATCAATATTATCATGAACAGAGCCTTAATATACGAGAAATTGAGGTAAATGCAGGACATGTTTAGAGGCTCCCCCGGGACATCCAAGTACTTGCCCGATGACGAAAGCACTCTTCAGTTAAATTTTGTCACTAGTACTCAACCATTCTTTGCAAAGAACATCGTTGTATTGTATTACAAGATGAAATAAAATGCTACTTGTCCATTTCTAAATCTATTTCATTTCTAGAAAAAAGAACTCATTGAAATTTCCTTTTCACAACGATGCAGGTGGTCAAAAGGTTTCGTTTTCGCTCGACTCCACACCATCCACGCTTTCGTGTTTCAGTAGTTTCTTTATCGCGTAGTGCTGTGCTGGGTTTGCTGGCTCACGAAACTCACACAAACTGCAAGTAGCAGAGAATTCAACTTCCACGTGATGTCGCAGGATGCCTGAACGGTCTACGCCACTTGACCAAAAAGTAGCTGCAGTGGCGAATCCACTGCTCTGTCTTGGCTCGGTAACGCCGTCTGTCGGGCGTCGCTTTAGTCACCGACGGCAGCAAATAGTGGTGATGGCGTATGCAACGTCACCACTCCCCCAGTTAGGTGGCAGGTTTGAAATTTAAAAAAGGTATCCGGACCCTTGAGGTGCAATTTTCTCGTAAACTAAGTCTTTTCTTGGCATGAAACAAGCATTTTGAGGTTTCTGTAATGATATTTGAACAGCCCACGTCGACTTAGTATTTGCCTTTAGTGTCCCTTCAAGCAAACAGCTGGTTTTGCGTTTGTTCCACCCCAACGAAATGCAGCTGCCACAGCTGGGGTGCTATTCTGGACATGATAAATTTCGCCATGTTGGCATATTGAACCAATCAGAGAGGACGTATCTGCCCTGTTAGCCAATCAGATTGGACAAAATGGCGAATTTGACAATATGCGACATTCGACAGCATCCAGAATAATATACTCTGTGAATTGAAACCACAATAGCATGCTCAGCAGCAATACACAGTAACCACTGCGATGAATTCCCTGTTCACAATATATTCAAGCATCGTCGTTAACAGCTCTAAGTTTCATCCACTGAAAACTAGAATGAGCCTATACTGAATGTTCCTTTATGTGCTTCCAAAGTGAAGCTGTTAGTGCAAAAAGATGCAGCGAAAGTGCCCCATGAAAAAGTGTGACCACCAAACATGCACATTGGTTGTGGATGCTTGACGGGGAAAACAGCGGGAGAAGAGCAAGAGAGCTACGGGGAAAGTGCAGAGCAGCAACTAGAATCTGCAAGGTCGCACTAGTCTACAATTATCATATTTATTTTTAGGGGGTGCTGATTATGTTTTAAATTGGTTGTTACCAGCATGTTGAGAAAGAAATTGCAACCACAACAATACTTTGGGACTGTCACAGGCTGCACGACGGGGACACAAAGCCCGAGAGCATCAGATTTTGCCAAAACATCAGAGATCGCTTGCACACCGTTCATTGCCCAGGGCCTAAGTTTGGCAACATAACACTCAAGCAGTTAAATATTTCAAAGCAGATCTACTGTCTTCATAAAAAAGTGCACAGTATACTTAAAGTATAGCGTTATTTGGATTTTTTAGATATTATTTTTATTGAACAAACGTCCAGGAAAGATACTGTATATTTACTCGAACCTAGGCCGGCCCTGATTCTAAGCAGACTCCCGAATGTCCGAAGCCAGAAAAAAATAAATAAACTTACAATGAATGTAGGCGCTGAAAAAACAAACAAAAAACAAAGTGAGGACAGCGTTCACAAAATGAAAACAGCATTTATTTAATGTGAACCTGCCAAGCTCACTCTACGTTATCATCGCTGCTAGCCTCGTCGCTATAGCTCTGACCACACGCACGCTTGCGAAGGCTCGCAAGCTCACGCGAGCCGATCTCAGCTGTCTGGGTGAACAGCTCCTCTCTGTTATTGCGCTCTTATTTTCCTTATGCGCTGTCTTCTCCTCGTTACGGCACATGGCAAAAAGTGTCCCCCGTTGCCCCCTCCAACAACGGACGTTTTTATCATCAATGCCGAAGTCCCGCCCGGCTTGAACGTTTGACGATGCCTCTGCGGCTAGCACAACTTTTCGTTTGAAAGGTGTACTATAGTGGCATCGCCTGTTTGGTGCCATTACGATAACGCCGCGCCATAGAATAAAGAACCAACTGCCGCACCATGGCCGCGCTATACGCCACGCCGCATGCATAACGATGCCGCACGCCGCGCGACGTCGCTCGTATATTTCAGTTGGCTAGTGGCATGCCTAGCAGTGGCTGCAATACTGAGTTTTCTACATGGCACTAGCTATGCACCCATATTTATCATATTCAATTACAAACTTTACAAACAATTACAAATTATAAGCTTTTTAAAATGCTCAAATCTAAGCCAACCATAGAGTTTGGTATATTATTATTTGAAAAAACCTATCGGCCTAGATTCGAATAATTACAGTAGTAGGTGAGAAGAGAATGAGCTGGCTGTATCAATAAAGCAATCTTACAGAGTACATCTGTGATGTCAGGACCATGGAGACTTCGAAACAAAATTCACTAAATGGCCGTCAAATCCAATCCGTATGATGGAGGAAGTTTGCTGATGAGTTAATTTCCGGACGTAAAAGGAGAAAGAAATTCGCAGGTTACCATGGCATGCTTCACTCGAGCGTCAGCCATGGTCGGCTGGAAACAGAAACACAGTTGCTGATCACGCACAACACGCATGGTTAAACACTGTGTAATCCTCCACTTTGTCTTTATGTTTTGTCTTGTTGTCTTCTTATTTCTCAGCATGTTGTTCTTTCTCTTTCATTATTGATACTGGTAGGCAATCATCATCATCATCATCATCATCATAATCATCATCATCCTGTTTACGCCCACTGCAGGGCAAAGGCCTCTCCCATACTTCTCCAACAACCCAGGTCATGTACTAATTGTGGCCATGTCGTCCCTGCAAAATTCTTAATCTCATCCGCCCACCTAACTTTCTGCCGCCGGCCCCCAGCTACACTTCCCTTCCCTTGGAATCCAGTCCGTAACCCTTAATGACCATCGGTTATCTTCCCTCCGCATTACATGTCCTGCCCATGCCCCCCCCCCCCATTTTTTTTTCTTGATTTCAACTAAGATGTCATTAACTCGCGTTTGTTCCCTCACCCAATCTGCTCTTTTCTTATCCCTTAACGTTACACCCATCATTCTTCTTTCCATAGCTCGTTGCGTCGTCCTCAATTTAAGTAGAACCCTTTTCGTAAGCCTCCAGGTTTCTGCCCCATAGGTGAGTACTGGTAAGACGCAGCTATTATACACTTTTCTCTTGAGGGATAATGGCAACCTGCTGTTCATGATCTGAGAATGCCTGCCAAACGCACCCCAGCCCATTCTTATTCTTCTGATTATTTCGGTCTCATGATCAGATCCGCCGTCACTAGCTGCCCTAAGCACATGTATTCCCTTACCACTTCCACTTCCAGTGCCTCGCTACCTATTGTAAATTGCTGTTCTCTTCCGAGACTGTTAAACATTACTTTAGTTTCCTGCAGATTAATTTTTAGACCCATTCTTCTGCTTTGCCTCTCCAGGTCAGTGAGCATGCATTGCAGTTGGTCCCCCTGAGTTACTAAGCAAGGCAATATCATCAGCGAATCACAAGTTACTAAGGTATTCTCCATTAACTTTTATCCCCAATTCTTCCCAATCCAGATCTCTGAATACCTCCTGTAAACACGCTGTGAATAGCATTGGAGAGATCGTATCTCCCTGCCTGACGCCTTTCTTTATTGGGATTTTGTTGCTTTCTTTATGGAGGACTATGGTGGCTGTGGAACCGTTATAGATATCTTTCAGTATTTTTACATACGGCTCGTCTACACCCTGATTCCGTAATGCATCCATGACTGCTGAGGTTTCGACAGAATGAAACGCTTTCTCGTAATCAATGAAAGCTATATATAAGGGTTCGTTATATTCCGAACATTTCTCTATCACCTGATTGATAGTGTGAATATGGTCTATTGTTGAGTAGCCTTTACAGAATCCTGCCTGGTCCTTTGGTTGACAGAAGTCTAAGGTGTTCCTGATTCTGTTTGCGATTAATTTAGTAAATACTTTGTAGGCAACGGACAGTAAGCTGATTGGTCTATAATTCTTCAAGTCTTTGGCGTCCCCTTTCTTATAGATAAGGATTATGTTAGCGTTCTTCCAAGATTCCAGTACGCTCGAGGTCATGAGGCATTGCGTATACAGGGTGGCCAGTTTCTCTAGAACAATCTGCCCACCATCTTTCAACAAACCTGCTGTCACCTGATCCTCCCCAGCGGCCTTCCTCCTTTGCATCGCTCCCAAGGCTTTCTTTACTTCTTCCGGTGTTACCTGTGGGATTTCGAATTCCTCTAGGCTATTCTCTCTTCCATTATCGTCATGGGTGCCAGTGGTACTGTATAAATCTCCATAGAACTATAGAACTATAGTTCTATAGTTCTATAGAACTATAGGCAGTGCTACCTCCAAAGCCAACTTTCACCTAAGTCGGATAAGAAAATTCCCTAGATTTCCCTAGAGTACTGCAAAATGTGGTTTTTCAGTTAATTTAATTTCTGTAATGATAAGACTTTGTGTTAAGCAAATAGACTGCACACTTTATAGTTTAAACTTATTTGTAAGCTTGTAAAATAGTGAGAAGTCTAGACTCGTGGAAATGATGTCGCAATGCAAGTTGTTATGCTAACACAGCCGCCTACTTGAAGCCATATTCACAGAATATGTCAACATGTAGATACTTTGTTGTTGCCCAAAGTTGTTTTACACCTATGCAACTTGCAAGATTACAAAAATCTTGCTCCAATTGCAAGAATGATGGGCACCGGACCTCCCTTATAGAAGGTAACATTGTCTGAACAGTGTGTCACTTCACAACACCAATGCAAAAGACGTGAATAAATTCTTTTTTTTTTTAATGCAGCGAACTGACTAGCACCACCACACTTGCGCGTCATTCGCCGCATAGTATGAAGGTGTGTGGCTAATTTTAGAGCACAGCTCCCATTCCTGTGGCGAGTGTCGGCATGCCTCGGTGCCGTAGCTCAGTGCAACCAAGCGAATTAGCACAACGAAAGAGAAAGCGAACACGGAGCACAGCAGGGGATGAAAGATGCGTAGAGGAAAGCGGAGAGAACCATGAGGCAGAAAAAGGAGGAGGGTACGACGAAAGCGTGATGTGCGACGGCAATGGCTACGAGATAGTGCCAGTGTAGCGCGCATTGTCTCGGAGGACCGGCGCGGCGGCTGCTCTGAACCGCGCCTACACGTCGCCCACGCACTGGCTCTCACGATCTCTGGATTAGTTAGGCAGTCGCTCCGCCTTCATTTACAACATGCCGCACGAGACAGATTGTATGCACCAGCCAATATATCGTGAAATGGAAACACGTACAAAGCTGTGCTCAATTTTCGCATTTGGTTGTAGTGTAATCGTTGATGAAGTCTTTTATCTCTCCTCCAAAAAGTATAACTCGCTCAAACATATGGCTGCTGGGGCTCCCTCTGTCCAAGGTTACTCAGCCTATGGACGGTTCCCAGTAAATTTTAGTATACGCGTGCGTTGTTGGCTGTTTAGCGCCACAGCTGCATTGTCATGCTCAGCGCTAGGCATGTGTCCGCTGACACCCAGATTGCCCATGCTGCTCTGTTTAGTGTTGCAACATACGTTTGTCTCGCCAGTTACAGTAAATATTTCATTCAAAAAGCGGACATCAACAGCCCAACTCATGGTATGAATGGCAAAATCAGTACTTGGTTAACAGCCCAAGGCATCCACACACTGTCGTTTACGAGGTGAAATACGTTTAGCTGCACTGTTGCAAGATAAAAAGTTATAGTTCACATCCTAATTGAAAGGTAATTTGCAAGTGACTGAAATCAAAACATACCGTCATGTCAGCAGTTTCACCATTTTAATGTGTTAGTGTGAAATTTCCAGATTTAGACAAATGTTGCTATATCCCTAAACAATGCACACAATCCCTAAATCTAGGGAAATTTTGCTAAGATTGGCAGCACTACTGGTGGGCCATGTTATACTTATTTGGTCGCTTGTCGCACCATGACCAGGTGGTCAGTGAAGCATGAACAGACATCAGAGCTAGCAGCAGCCTTCACATTGCGCATAAACACCAAGTTCCAGACAGGCCTTGTCTGTCGCACTCAGTCATGTGCATGCCCAAACTCCTCCATCATTCCCTGAAACCATTGTTACAGTTTGCCTCATCAACATTGGTACATAGACAATGTCCTTGGTGTCAACAAGTACGCCCACCCTGGCTCCATCAGGAAGCACCACAGGGAGTACGCATACTGTGCACAGACACCAGGATCAGCCCACCCACGCATTCTACACTCCCTCCGTGATCAACCCATGAAACCTGGGCACAATTAATGTAGACAACTTAGATTGACATATATAATGATAACTATAATTTAGTTTGGATATACCTTACGCCAATAAATTTTCTGACATATCTTTCAAAGAGGATATTTAGACTACATATGAATGAGATAAATCTTGGTATATAACCAAATCAAACCAGTATATGTCCTCCCCCACCTTCACTTTTGATGAGACTTAAAGTGACCCTTTAAAGACTGTTAAGCTGTTTTTTCCCAGTGCACTATCGCCCAATTTATGGTGGCCAACACGTAGTTAAAATGATTATTTCTGTGCATTACTGCCCAGAACTTTAAAGGCACAAAAACAAAAACACTGCAGAAGTGCTACACAGAGTGTTCACTTAATGGTGTGCTGTCCACTATATTTTGGACAATGCGTCAGTCCAAAAAGATATAGCAAGAAAGCCAAGTTTTTCACAGGGATCCCATCAGGTCAATGGAAATGTCACAAGGCATGGTGGTTGTGCTTGCACACTGAGCGAGTTACCTTTTCGCTCACTGTAGAGCCAATAACCAGTGATTCCGTTTTTCCTTCCATCTAGTCCATACACCTATGGCAACTTCTTTTTTTTTGCTCTTAGTGTACGTCTTCTGTAATGCACACAGCAGAATGCATGAATATGCTTGCTTGCTTGCTTGAACAGTAAGACATCATTATAACAAAGCTGATGGGGGAGCCGAACTTCATTAGATCCATCAATTTGTTATAATGGATGACCAAGCTCATGGCCAACATTGCCCATCCACCAGATAGATGTGGGGATAGTTGCTGCAATGAGTCGGCACTGGGTTAGCCAAAGCCAATATAAAAGCCTGCACCACTGAAAGTACTACCGGGAAATGTTTTGTCCAGTCTTCAACGAGACGAGTGCCTTCTCCAATGACACAGGCAATGCTGATCCATCTCCGCCGTTGTCACGCGTGCTGAAGCACTGCTGCAACGTTCAGCACACGTTGTACAGCTTTTTGTGAGCATGCTGGAGAACTATGACACAGCACAATTCTTTTATACATTGCAAACAAGCTTATTTTTTCAGCGCATGCCTTTCTTTCAGCTTAAAGGGACACTAAAGTGAAAAATGATTTCTGCATCAGTAAATTACCGTTCTACAACACCAAAAACACCACTCTTGCAAGGCTAAGCCAGAAAAAGCGCAAGAACGAAATACGGGTGGCGACGCCTTCTTAAGTTCCCGCACCTGGGGGCTGTGACGTCTTGGATTTTGATGGCATCTTCTAGGGCCTACTAATTATATATAGCGACACATTGACTACATTGTGTTCTAAAGGAACCAAATATTAAACATGGCAAGTTTCGGGAACCTTTATTCAGCCAACGCGGCCCAAATGCGGAAACATACTTTGGGATCCCTGACGTCACGCCGACGTACAGGCGCTAGGGCTTCGGCGCGAAATTCAAATACTGGTACTTGGACCTTCATTTTCTCATCTAATAATCAAACTATTTTTTTGAAATGACTGCCTGCAGGGTTCTCAAACAATGCTTCATTACTCTAAACTAATTTATTGTTTCGCTTTAGTGTCCCTTTAAGAAATCTTACCAGAGACCAGGTGAAAAAGAGAGTGTTGCAAGCCTGATTTCAGACAGTGCTCCACCTTCACATTTCAAAAAAGCTGATAAGCAGAGAACATGAAGTGGTATCTTGTAAAGATCCATTGCATTTTTCATACTTTTCACTCGTCACATCAAATGACCAATCCCGGCGACAACGGCGGAACAGCTTCGTATAAGCCCATGGCGAAAAAATGGAAAGCGAAATGGATCAACCGTGACAAAATATGGTTCCCAAGGATGCAAAAAACTCTGACAGCACAGATCCAATAGAGTACGGCAGGCATAGACCATTGAACACCATATACAGGGTGTTTCGGCAAGCTCCTGCCAAGCCTTAAAAATTCCATGTGTGCGCTATCAGACTACAACCAATTTATTATTGTTCATTGACTTCTTAAGCAAAAAAAAAGAAAACCGTGAGCGTACATTACTAATAAACAATAATTAACCAATATTTGAAGTATTCATTCAAACGCAAAATTGTCGATGAAGTAACAAATACCCAAATAATTTGTTTCCATGAAGATGGCTGCAGTGGTTTAATATTTTAGGGGCTGCAAAGAAGGTGCACGAGATTTGGAAAGGTACCACATGACTAGGTTTCCGCAGCATTAGTGCCCTGAAACATGCCATCAACAAATGACTGAGTCTGTAATCTGCAGGTAGACTAAATGCACAGATAGGCCTTAAGCAAAAGAGTTGGATTAAAGACAACTTCCTGGCCTCCACTTTTGTCGAGATATCTTGTCGAAGCAATGAAACAAATAGAGCCATATGGGATTCATGATAAATAGTGCACAACAATCCTTAAAACAATGTCAGTGTTTTTACCATTGACAAACACCATAAAGGGCAATGTTTTGATGGCGATGCTGCATAGGAGACGACGGGTAGTGTGGCTATCGATCCCCACTCATTTTTGCTTTCAGCCTATTCATGCATTTGCTCAGCACGCAGCATTGTTCATTCATTGGTAGCAGGTCTGAGGGCCCTAATGATGCTGTGCACAAGCATGGAAATAGGAAATACACACAAACACTCATTCAAATTAAAATTTTGCAAATCTCGCACGCCCCCCTTTTTTTTTGCAGACCTGAAAAATCTAAAGCACAGCAGCTGTCATAACAAAAATAAATTATTTGGATATTCCTCAGTAAGCTCTACAACTTCTCAATCAAAGATGTCGCATTTAAAGTAATGTATTAAAGGTTAATTGGTTGATTAATTGTTGTTAATGACATAAGCTCATAGTAAAAAAATGCTTAGAGTTGCTCAAAATAATGAACAATATTAAGTTGGTTGCATTCTCACACATCTATTCTTTTAAGCCATTACACAAGTTGATTGAAACACCCTGTAGGTTAGACAGCGCATCCTTCTGCCACATGCCACAAGTCACATGCTCCACTGTTAAGTGCAGCGTGCTCTCTGCAGGGAGTGCAGGCAGTGCTGTTGGTCCTGTTGCCAGCCATGCTGCCTACAGTTCGCGGGGAAATGCATCCGCAGCGTTGCAGGCCGCCGAATCACAGCCAAATAAGCACAAAATGATAATATATATGTTCAGTTCAGAACATATATATGTATGTTCAGTTTTAGGAAATTTCTGCTTTGTTGAAGCATTCAATGCATGGGTTTGTAATGGAATTTCAAGGGGAATTACGATTACTTCGCTATATCATACCTGCCAGGTTCGCAGACAAGGTACTAGGGAGATTTCACAGTGTCGTCACGCACTATGCCAATCCACCATTGAATTTTTATTTCACTGCTGCTAAATTCTTGTGGTTGCTGACTTGGCTCTTTTTAAAATGTCCTCGGAATACACCTGTGAATAACATGGTCCACGCCTGCGACATTTGGCCTGCAGAACCTGTCCAAGTGTCTTGTTCGACACCGAAGCACGGAACTCAGTGCGAGTCTTCCTCACAAGGCTGAACTGCCGCTCACATTCAGTATTGCTGTGCGGAATTGAGCGAATTACCAGCATCACTTGAGCAATACGGCTGAATTTCAAGTCTATCAGCACCTCTAAGCAGTGAGATCAATCTTCACTGCGTACTTGCCCTTTCCTCTTGCAGCACATTTGGAGGAACTTTAAAAGCCTGCAGCTTTACAAATTCCATTTCCATATTTTTAAGTTTTATCTCTGGTCTCTCGTTCCAGCTGCGGCAATAATGCTGGGAACTGTTCAACAAAGAAACGGACATTTTTAAATTACATCAATGGCTTCTATATCTGCAACTTGTGCATTGACCAGTGCATCATTTCCAAAAGGAAATTTGAGGTGCATGTACTGGCAGGCAGTAACCATATACTTTCTAACAGCCTCAAAAAAATCTTTTTTTCTCACTTGGTTGGAGTTTGTTAACGCACCTAGCTTGTTGCCCAATTACCATGTCTTTGTCGTCCTTTTGTGCATCTCTGCTCTGGTAGTCAATTAGATGGATGTCCTTGTGCTCCTTCAGCAGCGCTGGCCTTGCAAACCTTGAAAGGATGTCCTCAAGAAGATCAAAAGTACAGGCTGCAGCTTGTGTATTAGAGGTGCTTATGCTTGCAGGTGGCAGTTTACTGTCTCAAAAATGGTGGCACAGCTTACCGCTCCGTTCCAAAGGGGATGCTCATAACATCCATCCACCCCAGTGGGAATGATGTTATTCAAAAACAGACAGCAAGCTTCGCTCAACTCTTAGCTCAACACAAACAGCCGCTCCTAGCATCTTATGCAAGTTGATCCAGTCTTGCACACATCAGTACTCTTTGCTTTTTCACAGGCACACGTGTAGATTCAATAGATGTCTTTCTCTTTTGTCTGAACTGGTACTGTTCAGGGTCTTCAGCTTGTGCCGACGCCACTGGCATTTTGGGAACGTCATAGTAGGTCAGAAATGGGGGACCTGCTTTGACATCCCTTTTCACTTCTTGAAGAAAAAACTCAAGAGCGGCAGTCATTGATTCAAGAGCCTTTCCAGGCATTTTCCTAAGGAAAGCCATCAGGTTGGAACGTGCTTTAAGATCTTGCGAAACTCCTTATTGTGAATTTCATGAAAATGCTTAAGCGCACATTTTCTTTTGGCACTCCTTTCCAAATAAAAAAAAATGTCCGCAAGGACTTCATCCACCTTCGATGGGAGACAAAAAGCTGCCTTTTCGGCAGCAATGTTTATCAAATGGCATGGGCATCCAAATTTTCCAATGCTTTCATGGGCCTCTGTTAGCGTTGCCGCTATGCCATTTTTCTTCCCCATCATCATGTTGGCATTATCAGAACAAAAAGCCATGCAATTCAGCAGCGGAACATCCAATAACGCAAGGCTGTCATATACTTGGTGATGTTACGTCTCATTGAAGGTCCTTCTAGACTGCTTTAAGTAAGCAGTCTGCCCTCGACAAGGCCGGGTTCTTCAGCAAAGGTGACCACGATTGGGTACAGCTGTGCCTGGATGTCCTTAAAGCCGTCGTAGGCAACTGCAAAAATTTGCCTTTTCAGGGCACTCACCATACACTCTTGTGCGTGGCCTGCCATTTTGCCAACAATGGCTGTCGTCTTAGTTCTAGAACGGGCGTAGCGCTTCGCAACATCAGATATAGAGAACATTTTTCGCAGCAAGGGCCCCACATGGTCAGAGATGCTCAAGGGTATGTTGTGCTCCAGTAGAAAATTGGTAAACAAACATTCCGCACAGATCACTTCATTGTCGCTGTCCTGCCTGCCAATAAACTGCCACATTTGATGCTGTTTCTCTTGGCACTGAACATTGTTTGTGTGCTCCTTCGACATAACACAAGCAACAACGTGAGTTTTGCCGCCATGGAATATACTGATGTCACAGTTGCAAATGGTGCAAAATGCATGGTGCTGACCTTTCCGCGATGCAATAATACAAATGAACTCTGTGATGTACTGTTTCAAGAACACTTGATATTTTTTCGTTCTTTACTGAGCGCCATGCAAACAGCAACGTCCCGCAGCGCTCACAACACGAGACAGCACACTGCAACAAGAAAAACAAAACAGCGTGTGAGGGAAATCTAGTACTACCACTAGGCGAAACCTGCACGGGAAAGAAACACAGCGGCTGCCACGCCTGTGATGCACCTTGCAGCTAACTAAAGCGATGGCACTGCGTTCTCATACTCTATCGACTAAGTATTTTCTTGCTCTTCAGCGATAACAATGACAATTGGCATCATGCGAGACCTCTGGTGCTAGCTTGCCGACATGCTTTGGGACGAACATGCAGGCATTTCTGGGAGATTTTTCTCAGTTGTACAATCGTACAAAATGGTCAAAATTTGGGAGACTCCTGGGAAAATCAGGAGACCTGGCAGGTATCCTATTAACTAGTTCGTAGTGAGACAGTGACTATTTTTGTGCCTTTCCACTTGTGCCATTTAACAAACTCAGCAACATGACCAGTCTGATCTATCTAGTTACGACTCCAGTTGGAGTACGTTAATAGAACATGTTGCTGGGCTAGTTGGTTGGAGGACTCCGAAAAATGTGCAAGTTAGAAGAGGTGTCCCAAGGGATCTGCCTGTTCTGCTTTCAGGCGAGAATGGAGAATACTGGCGGCTGCTGATTCCCGGAACATATACAGTCCGTGTTTATCGGCATGGCTACATGCCTGTCCAGAAGCAGGTCATTGTTGAGTACCGGCCCCACACTGAAGCCCAGCGTGTCGACTTCCAGCTGAAGCCTGTCGCTGCACGGGCCATGGTAGGTCAACCTCAACAACGCACATAAAATTTTATGACACTTATCTACACAGGCTATGATGTCTATGGACAAATACCACAAATCAACTGCAGTAGTACGACTTGGCATTCTTGCGCCTTTATCAGCTATTGTCTATTGAACGTTGTATAGGTTATGTAGAGACAAAAGAAAAAATATAGAGGCACAAAGTCAGATATACAGGCAGCTGTCTCGGTTTACTTGTGCCAAATACGGGGGAAAATAAAGGCAGGTGCACATTACGCAAATGCAACCAAATCAGTATTACTTATATTCTCTTGAATAACTAAGAGCATTTTTTGAAGAGCTTAAATCATTCAATAGCCAAATATTAAAGTATTGGTTCAAATGAAACACCTATGAAGCAGACTGCAATTTCTTGATAACTGTAGACTGAGAAGTTGTATAATGTATTGGGGATATCTTTCTATGAAGATGCTGATGTGGCTTTAGCAGTGATGAAAGAGACACTTTTGGAGGAGGAAAAATTGCTGCTTGGCAAAGAAATATATGGTCTGGAGCAAAAAACAAAAAGAAATCTTTGTAACAGTAACTTACTGCACTTGTGTAAAGAGGAAGCTCTAAGTTAGTACTTTCTGAAACATTGCATTCAATGTGTATTGTACTAAGATGCAAGTGTCTTCAACTTGCTTTTCCATTTTATTGTTGTTACACAAGATGCAGATAAGCACAAACTTAATTCTAATTCACAGTTACTTCTGCATTTTAATAAAGAGTTACCCTCTCCTCCAAGCCGTCCTTGGCTTCATTATTTAGTTCATCTGCTAAATGTTTGATCTTTTATAGCGTTTCCTCTGCTAAACGAATTGAATACGCACAGCTGCCCAATTCGTTATGCTGTATCTTCGCACATTAATAATAGTGCGCAAGGATAAGCTCAAGAACGCCCACTGTGTGCGTTCTAGGCTGTGCCTAGCAAGGCACTCACGGGATGCTAATAGTTGGGTGTCTGTACTATATCGACACTATATATTCCTACATTTGAATTTACTAGCTGAGCAAGTTGGTAGCTTATCAGAAGCGCAACTAAGCAGTGCAAATCCAGATGAAACAATTATATTATGTAAATTGTCCTTGCAGGTATAAATTTAACAGCACCTGCGCTGTCTGACTCGTGTGTCCGTGACTAAGTCCTTGTTCCATTTCCGTTTATTTTTTAATGTCGGGGATGCCTAGTCATAATAAAATGCACCTTACGCACTTTTCGATATGCCACTAAGAGATCGTGAGAAAGGCGCATCAAGCAGCTGTGCCTTCACAACCATGCGTCACCATAATTACGCAACATAATTATTGCGATAGCAATTATATGGACACTCCAGGCGAATTTCCGCGGTCATCATCGGCATCAGCATTGCCGTGAGGTTCCATACAATGCCCAAGCGCGATAAGATCGTGGCTGGACAGCGCATATGCTGTAGCTATGATGGAAAGCGTGTGAGGGTGAGTCGCGAAGAAGGGTTGCTTGATGCGCGGTGCCTTCTCGTGTGCACAAAATAGGTATTACCGATTTGGGACAAGTGCGTGTCTGCGCAGGCCTGGCGCAACACCTGCGATAAACAATTTCGTGCAGCATGTAGCAGGATTTCGTTCATGGTGCAGTTCCCTGCTCCAAAGCAAATGCATTAAATCAGAATAACTACCATGCAACAGGACACTTGTACCCTCATACAGGTTTCAAATGAACAATCTGTTGCCTGCAGACCAAATGTACGAAGGCGTATCAGTCTTTGCCCATATTTATAAGCAAGGATAAGGTACATACAGGTAATTACAAATATACGTACTATTCTACATACCTTACAATATTTTTCCACATAGTCCCCACACCGGTTCAGGCATTTGTCCCATCGCAGCACTAAATTTTGAATTCACATGGGGAATGTTGCCAGTGAGTGATGCATGCGGCGTCCCCGAACTCATTGTCATGCAAGTCTTCACGGCCTTTTTGCGAACTCGCACCACCACTACCTCATACTTCTCAAGGCGAGACACCTTTCCCTACATGTGGGCTCCATTTCCCTGTGGATTTCGATGAGCATTCATCCCTTGCTCCATAGAAAATGAATCGCACTTCATTGCTCGTACGCCGTAGATATGTGAAGCACAACTGCCATCTTCAACTGACAGCAGCGCCATGCCACTCCCAGAAAGGTCCACCGCTGGGAATAGATATGTTGACTTTGCATTTACAGCTGTAATTTGGCTGTCTAAGGGGAAGGGGGGGGGGCAAAGACTTTGATTTGCCCTCATAGGAATAGGCCACAAACAAAAATTACGATTTTGAGGTGATTGCAAAGAAAATTGCATTGGATACATTGCTATCGACTACCACAAGCTCCTCGTCCTTTACAGTCTGCCAATAACAAAAGGCACTGGCAGCTTGAGTTGTCATAAGCTATTGATTGCTACCTCCCACAGCTCTATCACTTCAGCAGCCAAGTTACTTTGGCAAAAGTAGAGGTCAAGACAATTTTCATCTATCACAGTATCTAAAGCCTACTCATACAACCTATGTGCACGCAGCAATGGTCCTTTGTTGTAGCATGTTTGAGGGGCAGTAAGATAGCTAGGCCTAAGCACCTGGACAGGTATCTTGCAAACTTTTGGAGCCTCAGCGAAATGAAATTCACAAGATACTGTCATCGAAATAAACTGTTTGGACATTTCCCAATACGCTCTCCAACTTTCACAGGAGTTTGACACTTACGTCAGGCTAAAAATTTGCTATTTAGTAAATCACGCTCAACATGGAAAATAGCCTCATTTGCTCAACAGTGAACAGTACTGTGTTGGCTGCATCCACATAATACAATTTATTTTCTAAAGCTTGGTGCAAATTAGATGAAATACCTTGTGTATAGACCGCCTCAAATAACTTTTCGAGGGATAATGTCGTGCTGCTTTCATATGTTAAGGGGCGGCTTAAAACTCTTATCGAACACAAGTTTAAAAAAAATGTTGCCAGCCAATTTAAGAAGGCTCCTGTGAACATGCAATTCAAATATTATTGTGCCGCATGCGGCAGAGCATTTACAATCTTTTGTCAAAAACAGTCAACAGGTGCTTGCTCTTGCATCCACTATGTCGTCATCGAAAGCTGACTGAAAGTAGTTCGCTGACCAACGCCATTAGCTGATTACATGATCACAAGAACATCCTCAGTAATACATATAATTGCTAATTTTGAGTTAAATAAATGAAAAATATACATATCTGCGATCTCAAAAGGACAGAAAAATAATTTCATCGTTGCACTGTATGCAGCTGCACCTGCTGCATGCGGCCTCCGTGATGGTAGCGGCGAGGAAACGAAGAGGGAAAGCCGGGTATCGGTGCGATAACGCCACTTGTGGTTGAAGGATTTGAAAAATTTGAGACTAGAGATTCATGGGACAGCGTACTTAAATAGTGGACATTCTACGATTAGTTAGAAAAGTGTTTCAGGGCCCCTTTATATGACCCTCGGAAGCACCTAAGTAGGATCCCTTGTTCTTGGGTTTTATATATGTATATATTTTTTTAATCCAGGGGGCAAAAATCGGGTGCCATATTTAGAGGGGAACCGGGCAGAAATTGTTTTGTTGCCAAGCAGACCAAGGTTTGGAATTTTTCTGGTTAAGTTGAAAAACAATTTACACAAGCAATGCTTGTCTTTCGGACGAAAACACTAGTACTTAGCAAGCAAAATTGCTCACATGAACATGTGGCAAGGAGAGCTGCCCGCAAATTATGCTACAAACTCATCTCTACAAATCCTTGTTGTCGGGCATTATATTTTAAAGAAACCACCATTACCAAAAACAACAAATAGACATGGGATCAGCGATCCATTCTTTACACTGTCCTCTGCACTTTTATAACATAGGAAAAAAAGTACAAAAAGTAGTGCAGAAGGAAAGAAGCACTTGGTGTAGATATATCATGTGCATTGAGTGCATTTCTTTGTCCAGACCTGTTGGGATTTTTTAGTGTTTGTTGTAATTCTGTTTTACTGGGTCCGAACACACTCTTGCAACGGAATCAATGGAACACCAACTAGACAAATCAATCGTACTTCTTTGAGCATCATGTAGTTAGGCAAACATCTCAACTACAGTTTGCAATTCACAGCAACGTCAGTGCTGCGTTATTTGCTTCAGAGCACATTACCGCTGTCTACACTACACAATGTGCAAGAAATGTGATGTAATAGGCCATTGTTGCATATTCATTTAGACGCAGCTATTAAGGGAGCAAGCGTTCGTTCACTGAAGGTAATCACACGCTGATTATACCTTTATTGTATGCCAGTTTTCGCTTGTGTAATAAGCTATTATAAAACTTCACATATACTATATTGATGCAAGATTATAAATCTTGCTCACCTGCTCACAGAAAGTGGACAACATTCATTAGTTTTTTTAACATTTCAATTTATTATACTTTACAAAAGGGGCAAAATTCGGGGAGAAATGAGGTTTGAACCAATTTACATAAATTTTGTTCGGGGTGCGAGAAACGAGAATTGTCAGGCTTTACCCTAAAACGAAGGAAGTAACAATAGTAAAATGAAGCAACTTTCTATATTTAAGGTTATATATATATATGTAGGTCTTCAAAGCAACCTCCAAATGGCTAAATAAATGCCCTAAGAAGCACTTTTAGAAAGTTTTGGCAGAGTGCTATTGCTTATGATGCCCCCCTCTCAGCCATCAGCCTCTAGCCAAGCTGCAGTGTGCTTGCACATGGCAGGGGTTGCATGGAATAGCTAGCATGTGCAAAGGCTGGCACGTGGCCTTATGTTAGCTGTCAACTATTACGCATGCCACTGCTAATACATACTGAAGTTTGAACAGCAGACCTTCTCACACATGAAACGAGATGCAAAAGACAGGGAGGTTAACCAGAAGACCAATATTCACCCTATATTGGAACAAGGGTAAAGTGAGAGACTAAAAGGAGGGCTCTACAACATTTGACCGAGCCCTCAGCTGCAATTACTGACCACTACTTGACAGGGGCAGCTCCCACTGCTACACATTTATGACACACAATTTATACACACACAGCTATGTTATCAGTTTCTGTTCAACAATGATAAACAGCAATTGCTGGTGGGTAGTCAGTGGCCACTTTTTTATTCAACATGCTTTGCTGAAAGAAATGAACACATTTCTCAATTTGTCATTTATCACTTTGCTCATGCCTTAAAACATTACAAGCTGATTGCAGTTTTGCAATGCCCCAAAAGATTTTGTGGGCTCTGTACAATGGAACAAGCTGCTACTTTGCCTATTAAATGCTCTGCCTACTTTGCCTATTAAATGCTCTTACCATAAGGAAGAAAGCTAGTGCTAACGATAAAAATGGCACTTTCCAAAGAGCTGCCTAGGCATCTACCAGAGCCCATTTTTCTGCTTTTAGAAAGACTATGTTGCAAAATATTTTCATATGTATTTGTTCCCTGCCAGGAAATGCTGCTGGAATCTGAAGCCTACATGGATGGCAGCGAAGCACACAGGCTACTCCCACCACCACACCCACTGAAGCAGATGCAGCCCATGTGATTACAACGTCGCCCGAGACTGCAAAATGCAGATACTGCATAGAGTTGAAAGTTGGAGGCAAGAAATTTTTATTTGACAGCGAAGAACATCTCACTGCTGGATAACAATGAGCAGAAGTGGCAGTGTTTGCTGAAAAGCTCTCAAACATATCCAACCAGCCTGCATGGAAAAGAAATGGGCAGGAACACTCATGTGCAGGTCTGCACATTTCCCGAGATTGTGGACATGGTATAAGAAAAAAAATACTGTGGAGGATAATTGGCACAAACACTTCGGCTGTCACACTGCAAGCATGCACATGCAGTGAAGCCGAGGAAAAATGGTGCAACAGGGTAATTGGCACCAACAGTCAAAACAAAAAAAAAGTTTTGAATATAATGCTGTACTTGCAAAAGATTGTTGAACTAACTTCCTGCTCCCTTCAATGAGGCCACAGAAATGCTTCATGCATTCCACTTAAGATATATGTTACAGTAAACCCCTATTACAACGAAGTTTCTTGGTGTTTTTGCAATTCTGCAACAAAAAACTTTTATACCATCAACTCGCAATGTGATGGGAGAACATTCCACTCAGCACAAAGAACAAAAACGTGCTTCACATAAGCCAGCATGGAGTATAAAAATGCAAGAATGTTAGTACAAAACATTTCTGCCCTTGGTTGTCATGGTTTGTACACAGAATGCATTGCCAGTGACAATGACATGGCAATAGTAAAGTCACGACTACTTGACATTACAGCAAAAACTTCAGGTTGCCAAAGTGTAATATGGAGGCTTCATCAAATCATAAATGATCAGGGAACCTTGTATTTGAAACAGCTCTTATTGTAAAAAGGCAGTTCAGTGACTTAATGAAAGTTGAAGCTCAGCCTTGATTGTATACATTCAAAGGCATACAACACCAGAAGAAAAAAGCCGAGATGGGATGGACTGTGGCTTATACTGCCACCTTTTAGCTTACCCCAGTTTGAATGTCTTATATACAATTACACTAATTTTTTCCTTATCAACAGGAATGCCATTGACACTTTGCCAGAAACAAGGATACACAAACTTTAATGCCAGTGTTGTAGCGCTCTTACTATATTGTCACACCTCTTTAGGAGACACCACACATTTTTAAGTACAGCTTATACAACAGAGCTTATTTGCTGTCCTGATGATTTCACAATAATGGGGGTTTACTGCAGAATCGTCTTTTGGCAGGGATATGTATATAATAAAACTTTGCTAGCCCTTATTGCAACATGAAGGCCATCCAACCTTTTGGTCATGGAAAAATATTGATTTCCAGGTGTGTATCTCCTCATATCAGGACAAAGCATGCCCTTGAAGTATGGTTGAAAATGTCAATAAACAAACAAAAATTGCAGCACTCCAGAATTTGTCAATTGTGCAGCGTGGTCACCTGCCTATACAGCTTTGCCAGTCATAAGGCTGCTGTTGAACACTGTAAGCTCAAGTACACTGCACGCCACTTGGCTAACATGCACAAAAGCAGCAGAATTAACTTAAAACAAGCCAGTACACTTGCCATGGGCGACAAACTTCGAGAAAGATAGTAATTAAAAATATATATATATCACTCATGCAGCAAGCAAATACTGCCACATGACATGCAAGACAAATAAGAAAGCAGGGAAAATGCTCCAAAAAAACCCTAACAGGTGACAAATGAGAATAAAGTAGTCAACGATTGTGAATTTGTTTCTCACGAAACTTAATAGGAAAAGTAAGAATAGTTCGGAGCATTAGACTTGTGCTCAATTTACACATCGCACATAATTACAGCCAAAAGAACAAAAGACTGGAAGAGGATAGGGGGTGCAGCAGGCTGCAATGAGGAAGCTAAACGGCTAGCAAGCCACTTCAACATCTGGTGATTTCTAGCAGCTGAAATTATAACATACTTCTGTGAAAACACCACTTGATCAGCCTGTTCATTTTCAACTCTAGTTAGCTAGGCCTATGGAAATCGTCTTAATTACAACAGCACGCATGCAAAAGGATAGTAGCGTGCTGCTAATGAGGCACACAACTGTACAGTGTGGATTTTTAATGTGTCTAACGGAGGCTGTACATAGAAAAGTCAAAATACACGCAATCTCGCATAAAATTTACACATACACACGCGCACACACACAAAGTTATAAAAAATATCTAAAATAGAATAAAAACGTGCTGCTGTAATGCCTTGAGACAACATAGCTGACTCGTTGGTCCCTCTTCCCATACATTACCTCAACGTGGACAAAGAAGCCAGGGCTCCCAAAGTTCAAGTATTTTCAATGGAACCTAAAATGTGGAAAGGCTGAGCAGTCTGTCAGGGGTTTAATCAAAATACTGGTGCTTGAGGGCTTCCCGTGCTGAAATCCTCTTGGCAGGATTGTAGACCAGCATTTTCTGCAACAATGAGAAACAAAATATACATGCGAAGATTCTGCATAACAATGAGTAAGATTACAGCAAAGCAAATAATTGATTGTATTGCTTTGTAAATTAAGTGTAAATCCAAATACTTTGTGTCTTCTTTTCTTTGTTTCTTATAAAAGAGAGCACTGCTTCTGCTACTCAAAGATTCGTCGCTTCCTCAGTCAGGCGAAGTTGGCGGTGTGCAAGACATGGCACGCAATATCTGGAGCAAATATGGCAGCAAATGGAAGCTATGCTCCAACCTCACATAATGCGGAGGCTGATTTTATAGCAGATGATGGCTCGGTTCCATGCAGCACATGACGTCACACATGGCATGGCAATATGGCAGTCTGTGCCGGAGGGTAGGGCTTTGAACCGGCAAGTTCTAACTCATATTTTGGATAGAAATGTGCTTTTACTGCCCAGTTTTTACATGTGTATAGCCATAATAGACCTTCTATTGTAATTTCTTGCAGAAAACCGCAAATTGTTGGGTGACCATGTCATGGCCAGGGGCGTAGCCAGGGGGGGCTTATGGGGCTTAGGATTCTGTGAATCTGTGATTGCGCAACATGTTTATTTGCCTTGTTTGACCCATTATACACCGTGACTTTTTCTTAGATACATAGATTTATTGGATACTTATAAGTATATTTAGATATTTTGTTGCGAGGTTTTGTGCATACGTGCAGTGAACTTTGTTTCCAGTGGCACTTTTGGCCCTTTATCAAGCTGTATCTTCGCATTTGTATATTCCATTGTATCTTTGCATTTCTAATGTACGAGGGCAGGTGTGAGGATAAATGTTTAATGCGTTCATACACTGGGTTGAACATGGTTGCATGACGTAATGGATGCTTGAGAAGTTGAGCAGCGTGGTGCTGTGAGGTTTTTGACAGCTGAAGATGTTTCCCAAAAAGAAATTAGTCACCGTATGGTTGCCGTGTACATTGAACATTGATTTCATTGGCCACTGTGAAGCGTTAGAGCAAACGGTTCAAAGAAGGACGTGAAAGTTGCAAAGACGATCCCAGACCGGACCTAAGCCATCGTGCAATCACCCCTAACAAAATTGCAAAGGTTGATGAGCTGATGACACAAGAACGGAGGATAAGCATCGATAAACTGCAAAGCATGTAAACATCAGTCATGGTTCGGCTCACCGTCACCGTTCCCGCCATAATTCATGAACATCTCGGTTATCGGCTCTTGTGTGCGCAATGGATGCCCAAGATTTTGAACCACCGCCAGAATACGGATAAGTTCGGCACTGCCTTTACTCATCTGATCCGGTATCACAATAAGGGTGACGATTTCTTGTCTGCAATTGTGATCAGAGACAAACCATCATGCCACTACTACGAGCCTGAAACACGATGGCAAAGCTTACAATGGAAACATTCGAATTTACCGCCCCCAAAGAAAGCAAAGGCCGTCATTTCTGCTGGAAAGGTGTTGTTGACTTTTATTTTTTGATCGTGAGTGGCCATTACTGATAGAATTTGGTAAATCTTGAGAGACTATCAATTGTTTCCGATATTGTGAAATGCCGGATCGGCTGCATGTCGCAATCAAGAACAAACTATGTGAAAAATTGATGAGTGGGGTCATCTTGTTCTACGACAATGCCCGTCCCCATGTCGCTGATGTGGTTAATACAAAATTGGCAAAGTTCAAGCGGGAAACGCTGCAACATCGCCATACAGCTCAGAGCTGTCACCTTGCGACTTCCACATTTTGGGGCAACCGAAAAAACAGCTCAAGGGAACCAGATTAGTCTCGGACGATGACGTGAAAGTCAGTTGCAGACGTTTTGAAGCAACAACCCAAGGAGCTTTATGAGACGGGCATTACGCGACTCATTAGTCAATGGAACTAATGTCTAAATGCTCATGGAGGCTACTTTTAAATAAAGTACCCCATTTGTCGTATATTCACATTGGCTCACTTTCATTTGACTCGCCCTCGTATATTCTGCAGAAGTCCTGCTTTTTATATGTGCTCTCTGTTGCGACTATAATTTCGGTGCAATTACTCACGATACACGACCGGTGACAGCTGCTCCTGCGTAATACATTGGAACAAATGACAGAGTCACTGATATTTTTCACTGGCCGTTGAATATCTACAAGAATGTAAACAAGGATCTTGAATGACAAAGTTTCACTAACATATTTGTCCTCAACTTGTTCATTTCATGGCCTTTACATTTTTCATATCAGCGGCATGCACTGCTTTGCTGGTTTCGAACAGATGTAGTTCTAAAGTTCGTGTGATATTTTCTTTACTTACTAAATAGACAAAAAACATGGAAGCATTGACATCAGTTATGTTGGGCACAATTTTTGGCACATACGAGTTTAATCTTTTATGCAAAAATATATATTTTACTTGTGTTGACAGTGCGTAGCGTTCAAGAATTTGTTAGCAGCATCTTTGGCAATGGTAATGCAGTTATTATTCATGTATTTGATCCCTAGGCAAATTGCTTAAGAGGAAGCTATAGCTCGGGCCCAACTCCGACGCGACCTATTCAGATACTTGTAAAACGCAGAAACGCTTTTCTGAGATAACTCCTGAATCGCTTTTAATTAAATTTGTTGCATTTGAGAGAGCAAGTTAAATTCTAGTGTCTGTTGGAAGCGGAATTTCGATTTAGGGCCCGAACTTTGTTTAAAATATTTTGAAAAATTCAAAACTTCGAAAAAAATAGAAGCACAAAGTTTACAAATTAATAGCTCTGCACAGATATCGCGGTTCTGTAAACGGCATCCATTACGCCATTCAAAGCGGACAAATTCGATATGTCTATTTGCATATTATGTGAATTGGTTAGGTTATGTACAAGGGTTCTGCAAAAGCCATATTTCCATAATACTTAACTTTCTGAGACTCATGTGTAACATCAGTTTAGTCCGCTGTAGATGTACTATTATGTGAAATTCACAGAATTGTGATGTCAGTTTTCATTGCTGAATTACAGAGTTCTAAACTTCATTGTTTCGTTTTCTGAAAATTTTCTATTTTTGTCACTTTTCAATAAAATATTGACGACCTAAATTGAAAATTTAAAACAATCACTAGAATTTAAGTTTTTCTTTTAAATGCAACAAATCTCATCAAATGTGGTGAAGTGGTTGCCGAGAAAAACGAATTCTCCTTCTACATGTATTTAGAGAGGAGCATCCGACCTAATGTTTCCTCTTGGGAGGAGGCCGAGCTGCATTGTGAGCCCCCCCCCCCCCCCCCCCCCGCACGAAATTTCTGGCTACGCTACTGGTCATGGCCCCTTTAAAACAATGGGTGTCTCGGGTCACTCAAGCCCCACAAGCTCTACGGGCATCAGAGTTTCATGTTGCAACGATTCTCGCTGAGCGACCATGGCAAAACTTCCCGCTAAAATGCTGCCGACTCAGGCTGAATTCGAGGAGCAAGAATGTAAGCTTAGCGAAGCTTTCGAAGCGTTTGGTTCAAGAAAACTGGGATTTGTTTTACTAAAAAATGCGAAGAATATGCGAATTAATGCTAGAGCACTACGGTATAACCGAACTCTTGCCCGACTTTCAAACAAGAAAAAGCACCTTTTTTGTCTGGCTAAGTCGGGACAAACAGATGCTCGCCGGGATTCGTATTTTTCTGTAGCCACAGAGTATACTAACGCTGTTTGCACTGCTAAAGAGCATTTCTTTGGCGACAGATTACCAAATATGCTGTTGAATAATCCCAAGAAGTTTTGGTTCACTAAACAGAAATGTGATATTTCTCTTTGCGATGAATTTAGCGAGCCAGTCTTGCCAAAGGATTTCCTTTTTTGCTCGTCCTGTCTTCTCGTCTGTGTGTGGTGTCACTTCGCGCTACAATCCGAAAATATGTTACCGTACCAACTCGCCCAACTTTCTATCCTTTTGCAAAGGATTGCCCTCTAGTGTTTAACAATGCATTTAGTATCATTTTTTGTTCTTCAGTTTTGGAAGTTGACACTCCGGATGCGTCTAATCTTGATTTCTCTCTGATGTTTCCTATTCTTATTGATTCTGTTGGCATGGTGAACATAGTTGATTCGTTAAAATTATCATCCCGTGGGCCCGACCGCATCAACTCAATACTCCTAAAACAAATTAAAGTTTACACCTCCATCTTCCTGGCAAAAATTTTTCAGCAATCCTTGGACAATGGCACCTCACCCCAGCAATGAAAAACCGAGAAGGCCGTTAGGATATATAAATCTGTTAACAGACTCACCACTTAACCACAGACCCATTTCCTTAACTAGCATTCCCTGCAAAATACTGGAGCATATATTATACTCGCAACTCTTTACCATTCTTGAAAGTAATGCCTTTTCCACATCATCACGGCATGGCTTCCGACACTCATTTTCCTGCAAAACGCAACTTCTCACGCATTCGCTGCATGCTATACTAGATCAAGGTTCCCGTGCTGATTATAGTTTTCTCGATTTTTCCACGGCGTTTGACATGCAAGTCATAAATTAATGTATAAGCTGTCCTTACTTAATGTGGATCTTAATCTGCTACTATGACTGTTTTTTTACAAATCACTTTCAGTATGTTACTATTAACGACCACGATTTACCACTATCTGAGGTAACATCTGGTGTTCCTCAGGGTTCTGTTTTAGGTCCGTTACTTTTCTAATGTATGTTAATGACTTGCTTAACTAAGTGTCTTAATGAATGAACTTATATGCAGATGACTGCGTTCTTTACTGCGAAGTCCGTGAACTCAGTAATGAGCAGGCCTTACAAGCTGACCTTAATTCTGTTGTAATTTGGTGTAGAACTTGGGAAACTGAACTTAACCTTAGCAAATGAAAACTAATGCGTGTTTCACGGCCGAAACATTTGTCCTCAGTCTTACAACTTAATATTTCACAAGAGGCAGTATCTTCCTTTAAGTACTTTGGTGTTCTCATACCTGCTACCCTGACTTGGAACCCCACATTCACTCAATAATCTGTAATGCTAACTGCATGTTAGGGTATCTTCGGCGAAACTTCTGTGAAGCACCCGACTCTCTAAAAATACTCACATATAAGACAACTGTGATCAAAATTAAGAGTATGCAGCTTCAATCTGGGACAAACCAAGCTAACCTATCTCAAGCCCTTGAGCATCTTCAGAATAATGCAACTTGCTTTATCCTTTCTAATTATAACCGCACAGCCTGCATAACACTAATGAAAAAGAGCTTATCATTGCCATCGCTGTCATTACACAGAAAGGCTTTCCATCTTTCATCTTTTCCATAAAATTTACAATTGCATGTCTTTGAGAGACCAACTCATTTCAACATCCACCTATTGTTAGTCTCGGGTTGACCACAAGAATAATGTCGGCTGCATCTGCTGCAATACAAAAACTTTCTCCAATTCTTTCATGCCACGCAACTACTATAGACTGGAACCACCTGCCGGCTTCTATTGCACTGCTTCTCTTGCCCAATAGTATGCTTTTTCAAAAATGCTTGTATGAATATTTTTCTTGCGATAATAATACCTGGTATATTTATTTTTCTTGTTCCAATACGTATCATATATGTCTGCAAAATATCTGCATGGTGCACGTTCACTGGGCACCTTACATTATATACTCATCTGGCATCTGCTGGTGTTTGTTTTTTTCTTTTCAGCTTACTAGACACTATACTTGTTTAATGTCAGGCCATCTGTACTGTGTTATAATTAATGTTTTCCAGTGTTCTTATATTTTTTGACCCCATTTGTATAATGTTACCACCTTTCTTTTTCCTGAATTTTCAATGGCGTTTTCGATTGTAACCCCACTCCCCTCTTTAAAGCTTTGGCGATTGAGGGTTTTTGCAATAAATAAATGAATGAATAAATAAATAAATAAATAAATAAATAAATAAATAAATAAATAAATAAAACGACTATGCGCGTCTGGGGTCACTCGAGCCCAACCAGACTGTTGGAGTTTCGTGCTGCAATGAGTTGCAAAACTATTTGTACAGCAGAACCTCGTTCAAGTTGTGAGGGGGGGAAAAAAATGTGAGAAAAAACGTACTAACCAGGAAAAAAAAACAATCTAAAGTAACTAAAAATTTCGAAAGACTCAACTATTGTTGACATCTATGTAATGCAAAGTGTCACGCGGATCGTTGTGGCACGAGACGCCGGATGCTGCTGAAGCGAAACGTGATGCCCACATCGCGCCGCCTGCAGCAGGGAATGGCAGCGCATTTAGATTATCGCCTACTAAAAGCATGCAGTACGCTATCAATGGCACTACGAATCGCACGCTGTAAAACAGACAGATGAATATGCGAATCATTATAGGATTTTGGCAGCAATGGCAGTGAATGCAGCGTGCGACAACCCGGTTGGAGATTTGCTGCTACCAGAATAAGAAATTGTGCGTGCCATTGTTTTCACACGAGACGGGTGGCTATATACTGTCCTCAATTGCGCGCACCTTGCGCCTTTTCTTGTTCACATGTGATTTAGCAGCCGGAAACCCTATACAATCGCAGTCTGCAGCAGGGAAGGGCGGCGCGTTTTGCTTTTCACCTATTAAAAGTGTGCACTACGCTTCTGACAGATCCACGCGCTATGAAACAGATAGGTGAAGGTGCTTATCACAATGGGATCGGCAGTGATGATCTGTTCTTGATCACGCGTGCCTCACACACTTTCTTGTTTACATGGGATCTAGCGGCTAGAAAACATATAAGGTCGTAGTTTGGCGATGTACTGAACGTTGGTGCGGAAAAATATTTTCCGGGAACATATGAACTGGTAAAAAATGAGCATAACTCTACCAAGTCATTTTTTGTGTTTTTGATTGCGAGCGTCGGCGTTGGGAAAATGTACGTAACGGGAACATATGAACGAGGTTCTACTTATTATGTTGATGTGAATTACAGTTTGAGTATGCCGAATTTTTTAGTGACTTCGGATTGTACATTTTCTCTGTTAGTATGTTTTTTCTTGCGTTTTTTTTTTTTACCAGAACATATTGTTACGTCACGAAAGAAACAGGGTTTATTTAAAAGGAAACAAGGCCAGCCTGAGACGGGACAAAATGTCCTCCTCCTCTTCGTGTTCTCTGCTCACACTTCTTCCACTCATACGCTACATTTACTGTAATACTTCTTCCTTCCTAGACGAAACCCGCCGGACGAGTCAGTTAAGTCCTCCGAGTGAAATGCTTCAGACGAGCGACGTGTACAACCTCAGTCTTGGCGGAGCGTCGTCCAGTTGCGGTGAGACGCGCAAGTCGATAGTTTACCTCACTGGGCTTGTCAACAACGATAGGCCTTCATAGCTGGCGAGAAGTTTCTGACACAGGCCACATTTGTGCGCCAGACACCACAGCAGGACTAGATCCCCTGGAGAATAGGAGACATCCCCAAGGTGCCTGTCGTACCATGCTTTTGAAGCCAGAGTACGCATACTGGCCAAGCATCGAGCTTCTTCAGCAAAACAAAGAGTCTCGCCGTTGAAGAGATCGTCGTGGCTTGAGAAAGAAAATTTGGTGTCCAGTGTGTAGTGCAGCAGACGAGCGTAGGGGAGAAAAAACGGGCTGCAGCCAGTACTTTCAGTCTTTGCAATGTGAAAGGTGTATGTAAAAAGGGCAAAATTTTATCCCAGTCTTTATGGTCTGATGCGATGTACATGAACAACATGTTCACCAGTGTGCGGTTGATACGCTCGGTCAGCCCATTTGTTTGCGGGTGATACGATGTCGAATGGCAAAAGCTGGAAGCGCACAATCGAAGAACCTCTTCTACGACATCTGCAGTAAACTGGCAGCCACGGTCGACAATGATGACTCGAGGAGGGCCGTAGCGGAGAACGATCTGGTAGTTCAGATGGTAAGGCCTTGCAGTACCGGGTCAGACGATTGGCAGCTATGATGATCCCACGGTTTCCTTTCAATGAGCTCGGAAAGGGACCCACGAAATCAATTCCAACTTGCTCGAAAGGAGAGCTAGGAGGCGTCAGTGTTTGTAGGAGTCCGGCTAATGTGGTAGTTAAGTGCTTGTGAGCCTGACACTGAGTGCAACCGGCCAAATACATTTCAGTCGACCGACGCGTTCGGAGTCAGTAAAACTGATCTTGGGCACGATGAAATGTAAGTGCTGCTCCTAGATGTCCGGAGATAGGATCGTTGTGCATGGCCCGCAGAATAGTGGAGCGTAGCTTCTCTGGCACAACAAGGAAGCGGGCACGAGTGTTTGCAAAATTCCTTTTGTAGAGGAGGCCATCATGAACACAAAAGCCTCGGGTTGTTGTGGGGTCATGCAGAGCGGCTGTAAGGTGAGGTCTTCTCGCTGCTCCTTCTCAAAGGTCTCTTTATCAGGAAATGCTGGCGCCAAAGAAGCAATAAGGTGGTCAAAGTCCATCACAAAGTGTCGCGTTTAGTGGCATTCTCGAAAGGCAGTCTGCATCAGCGTGTCAGCGACCACCCTTGTATGAAACTTAAGTTTTACTCCTGGAGACTTAGAGCCCAAGGCGTGAGACGACGAGAGGAATCGCAGAGATTAACAAGCCAGCACAACAGACGATGATGCGTGACGATTGTAAATGGACGCCCAAACACATATGAGCGGAAACGTTACACAATAAAAGCGACTGCTAGGCATTCTTGTTTCATAATGGGTGTAACTGCGTTCAGGCTCACTTAGCGTGGAACTCGCATAAGCAATGACGTGCTCTTTCTGGTCGCATCGTTGAACGATGACTCCACCAACGCCCATGCCACTCGTATCAGTGTTGATCTCTGTCGGTGTGGCTGAGTTGAAATGCCGAAGAATGGGGCCCGTCGTCAGTAGGAACTCCAGTTGACGAAAAGAAGCGTCGCATTCATGCGTCTAATCAAAAGCGGTGTCCTGATGCAACAAACCAATCAGGGGATAGGCAACATCAGCAAAAGCGGGTATAAATCGGGGGAAATAAGAGTAGAGGCCTAGGAAACTATGAAGCTGTTTAATAGACCAAGGAGGCTTAAACGCTTCAACAGTTGCTGTCTTTTGTGGGTCAGGCCTTCTACCATCCTTGCCTACAAGATGGACAAGCACCAATGTCTGCTGCTAACCGAAGTGACATTTCTTAAAATTGAGTACTAGGCCGGTGTGTTTGATGCAACCTAAGGCTACTTCCAGGCGCCAGTTATGCTCTTTAAAAGTGCTTCCCAAGATGACAACGTCATCTAGCTGGCACATGCAAATATCACATTTAAGGCCTCGAAGAATGGTGTTCATAAATCTTTCAAAAGTTGCGGGTATGTTGCTGAGCTCAAACGGCATGACGTTGAACTAAAACTGGCCATCCAGGGTAATAAATGCCGCTTTTTCTTTGTTGGCCGGGTGCATTGGGATTTGCCAGTAACCTGATCGCAAATCAACAGATGAAAAGTACGACGCCAAATGAAGGCAGTCCAATGCATCATCTATCCTTGGAAGAGGGTAAACGTCTTTCTTGGTAATGAAGTTGAGACGGCGGTGATCTACGCAAAATCTCCAAGTAACATCTTTCTTTTTCACAATTGTAACTGGAGCAGCCCACGGGCTGCAGGATTCCTGCATTAATCCTTTCTGTAGCATTTTGCGAACTTCTTCGCCAATAATCTTGCACTCCGATGGTGATACTTAATAGGGTTTTTGTCAAATAGGCTGCGGCGACCCCGTGTTAATTCCGGGCTTGGTTCGAGACGCAGGCATGGACGGCACGTTATCCTCCTGGCCAAAGTCGAAGACACATAAGTGCTTAGTTAGAATGTTCACTAATGAATGACGCTTGTCCATGCCGGCTGACTTGCTGATGATAGGAAGAATCTTTGAGTCTTCTGAACAAGTGCCTACTCATTTATGTGAAACATCTGCAAGTACGGTGACTGGCGTCGACTTGTGCTCTTTGAAGATAGCAAGCTTCATGCCGGCAGGTACCACTGCGGTTTTGCCTGAAGGGTTGACAATCCATAATTTAGAGCACCGCTTAGCCACAGACAGAAGACAATGTGGTAGAAAAGTGTTGTTCTTCATGCACGTTAAATGCGCAGGCTCTACTGTGGCGTCGAAGGCCTGATGACTGCTACTAGCACAGCCCACCAGAATACACACAGCAGACAAAGCAGGCACGAGAGTGTCCTCACAGGCATGAAATGCACCGTCCTCGCTTGGAGCATCCTGCCTGACCTCCTACGAAATGTCATTTACAAAGTTCTTGCCTGTTCGGCAATGAACTGTGGAACCGCATATCTGTAGAAAATCAATACCTAATATAACATGTTGAGAGGATCGGCAGGGAATGGTGAATTCAGTCATGAAAACTTGACCACCCAGTGACACTTGCATAGTGCAAACACCAATAGGCTGCAATGAATCCCCACTTATAGCACAAAATGTTGCCACTTGGTTCCATTGAAAGACCACTTTACATCCTAATAACCTTTTAAAAGCAAGGCTCATCACAGAAACAATAGCACCAGTGTCCACTAACGCCATTGTAGACACACCATCAACAAGGACTTCCACTTTGTTCTTTAACATAAAAAGAGGCGGAGGCATATCTTTCACCAGCGAATCTCCAGCTACGTCACCTCCATTAGCCGCAGACTAGTTTTCCGGCGGTGGTGACCTTGAACGATGCCGTGGTGAAGGAGACCGGTGCAATTGAGGAGTAGGAGGCGGCGTCACAAGACGGTCGGAAGCGGAGGAACCGTTCCAGAAGTTTACTTGCCAAAAGTCGCTGCCAAAAGAAGATTACGCCATTGAAGGCCATTGGGTGTTAGGCGCCAGGGATGCAAGTTGATCGTACCGGAGCCTTTGTCGATGAGGGCAAAATTGGGATATGTGGCCAAGAACGCCGCAGATGTAGCACATAGGAAGTGAACGGCTTCTCCGGTGGTCATCAGAACAGTCAAGTACTTCAGCCTGCCTAGAACGAGCGACTGGGTCGTAACGCAGAGCACCGGTACTCGTGGGACATCCACAGGAACGTGCATAATGAGGGCAAGGTTCAAGTTGGGTATCCGAAGAGTAGTTGCTGCTCGATGCCGGTGCGCGTCGGTACTCTGATAAATCTGCGACAATGACAGACGGATGCCAAACATTCGGAGGCGGAGAAGTGGCCGGGGCTTGCGAAAAGGAGGCATCAGAAACATCAGGCGGGTGACGCACCTGTATAACTTTTCATGGACAATCTCTCTTATGGTCGATGCCAGGTCAAATGAAGAGCTTATGTCGATACTGGCCACAGTGGTAACATTGGCCAATCAGCCAAACTTTGATGTTATTCGGTGCATCTTCAGTGCCTCAAACGTACGGCAGTGCTTGATGACATCAGACACTGAAGCGAAACTGTCCTTGCCGATCAGGGAATTGTAGACATCTGCTATGCCCTTGATTAAGTAGGTGCCCAACTTTGTCTTCGTCTGACATTATTGCGTTGGCTTGCTTGTACAATTTCAAAATCTCCTCGATATAGGCAGTGCAAGTCTCATCTGGTAGCTGTGCTCTCTATACCAGGGTGTGTTCTGCGCGCTTCTTTTTTGCGTCTGAATCACCTAAGCATTTCTTTAGCTCAACGATGAAAACTCTCCCACGTCGTGAATCATTTTTCGAGATTTTCAAACCACATCAGAACAGTGTCAGTGAGTGCGAAGACAACATTGGTTAGTTGGTCGATAGTGTCTGACCCTGACCGTCTCCGTTGTTGGACATGCCAGCTGGCAAAGGTGGTAGACCGGCAAGGCGATGACTCCGGCCAAGAATAAATGGTTCCGGGTCCGTCATTACTTCAATTACCCCACAACCTCCGCCAAAACTGTTAAGTCATGAAATAAATGGTGTTTACTTAAAAGGAATCAAGGCGAGCCTGAGACGAGGCAAAATGTCCTTCTCTTCCTCGTGTTCTCTGCCCAGACATCTTCCACTCATGCATTACATTTACCATAATAATATGAAGTAGTTCTACTGTATTTACTATATTAGTGTATGAACACACACTTTAATTCGGAAATACTCAAGCAAAAAAGTTCTAGTTGCACATGCCTAGTATCCAAGGCAGAAACTGCGCTTACATTGAGCAGGTCTATGGCCTTGTTGTCCATGTCAGGCAGCAGGGTGGGCAGGATGTTTTCTTTCCAGCTGGGGAAACTTGGCTTGTAGTCGGGAAGTGTGGCAACATCTGGCCAAGTCTGCTCGGTAGGGGTGCCCAGAGTCCTGTACACACACGCCCCATGATGAAACATGAACATTTAAGGCTCAACCATATGCATGTGATTTTAAACCGATGGCAACAAGTATGGCCATCACAGAGGGTGATGCCAGATGCTGGTTTTTGGCCAGTTAAACTGTTTTGCCTGTCACACCGAAGCCACCCCACAGTAGCTTCGGCAGCACCCAAACTATCCAGGCCGCCTGCTTCGATATGAATACACTCTTGCTACCTCGTTTCCGACGCAACAGCAATAAATAAATCGTAAAATTAGTGGTAGCTTAGTCTTATCTCACTCTGAAGACAAAGCACTGGTGATGTTTTGACGCTATTGAAACACCTGTTTGTTTATACCCTATGAGGCGCAAGATGCCACCCAGAAAAGCAAAAGCATTTTTTTTTCTACTTATCAGGTGGCATCACAGCGTTGAATGCCGGCAATGTGCAGCGCTTCGCCACTGAAAACTATGCCAAGTATACACTTTGGTTAAACCATTTGCACATTTGAAATTGTTTACATTTTATTTATACGGGCAACGAAAATTTGTCCCTACTTCTTTTTTCGATGTTGCACACATGTGGTTGCTCCACACCGCAACAGAATCAACCTGTTGCCTTAATTTAATACTAACATGTGCATGTGATCGCCTTTTAATGTACATGTACTGGGAGTTTAACCTTGCATTAAAAAAAGCATGCACACACAAACACAGAGAAAAAAGTAAGATTCTTCTCAAGTGCTGCACGATTTACCGCGCATTACTGAAATGTAGCCCTTGAAGCGCATGCATCTCTACTACACAACTAAAGCAGAATGTCAGAAGACAGTTGTACACTAACAGACCTTGAGGCTTTTGGAGACAGTGGCATACTCTTGTGCACTTTACTAAGTTAGTAATTAATCATCTGGCTCTGCATCTGTTTTCATCTGCTATTCCTAGCTCAACTGTACCATTCTCAGGGTTCGTACATAACATTTGACCTGAAATTCAAGGACAATTCAAGGATTTGAACGGTGCTGAAGGTCAGAATTCAAGGAGGGAAAACAAACCTTATTTGTACACATACAATAAAAATAGTGATAGAATTATCTGCAACTGTGCGAAGATACCATTTTTTTATTTGCTCAAATTGTGGCTAAAAAATGTTGATCCCTAAAATACAAAATGCAGAAATAAATGAGCTTGGCACAAGAGCAGAATGTTCCTAAATATGCCCTTTTCTAAGGAGCACTGTTGCTCTTAAGTATGAACGATTAAAAATTTACAGGGTCAGTGTAAATGACAATTTCTAGGCATCTGGTCATTTTAGTCATAGGATAAGAAAATGTTATAAAACTTTGCGGATCAGTCACCCTTGTCATACCATCAACACTAGTTGTATGTGAAGGTTCCATGACTATTCGTGCTGTTCAGTGCAATGCCATGTCAGTAACGTACATGCTGTTTTCCCAATAAGGCATGATAAACTGCATCAAAATCGACAACTGACTTTTCTGCTGCAAGCCTGATTTTCCATACAACAATTTGCCAGCTGAATAGCAAGACTCATTAAACAGCAGCTACTATGAGCCAGGTATGCATCCCTTTAACTAAACATTTTCATTATATAGACCTTTGCACTGAAGCTTCCATGGGCGCCACCATATTTGGACTACTGGAGCCGCCTAGAGTCTGCTTGACGGCGACGCCATACTGGACTGTCATTGCTCAGCCTCAGCCGGCTCAGCGCTGCTGTTGCTATCAACAAACAGATCAAAAAACGTTGGTTGCTATCTACATCTGTGTATCTCCGTATCTTCGGCCTTCACAGAGTCGTCTTGCCACTTTCATGCTATTCTCACCAGTGTCGAGAGGCATCGGCTACGCATCGAGACAGAAACTTTCCTGCTGGCGGCAGCCGTATGACTGTATGCGACTGCCGGATGGTGCCGGGAAGCGTCAGCTCAGTGCTGCAGCTGCTTTCACCCATGATTATCTATATCTTAAGTCTCCTCAGCGTCGTTTTGGACCTTTAGTGCAAGTATCACCAGTGTTGAGAGGTGTCGCTTTACACATTACGGCGAATGCTTTCCTGTTTTGAGCGCCCGTGGCTGCGAATCAGTCCGTGTGATTGCGGAATGGCGTCGACGTCAGCCACTGTTGGCTTGCCGCCGTGAGCCGACATCGCATCAAACGGGCTCCTTCCCCAGCTTGCTCCTGTGGCCACGACGATGAGGATGTTCGCCATCTACTCCTCGAATGCCCCATATACGAGATACAAAGACAGCAGCTAGAACAAGAGCTACACTTCATCGATCCTCACCGGCCTTTCTCACTCGCAAAATTGCTGGGCCCATGGCCATCGAAAATAGCACAGCGAAAAGCATTGAACGCAATTGAACATTTTTATGCAGACACATGCATTCTGAACAAATACTAGGCATTGCATTGAATAATCACACGATGTCACTAAAACCTTCTTCTATTATTTGAATTATTAGTGCTTGTATATTACGTGTTATACATTTTTTGTTGTTTTGCATGAATTATTTTAACACTGTAATTCTTCATCTGTTTATATGCTCATCGAAGTCTACATCATGGCCGTTTGTGTGTGTTTGCGACTGTTTACGAACTCATTGTGGTGCAACTTGCAATTGACTTTTACACTGTGATGTTCATAGGCGTATAGGACTGTGCTGTGGCTTTCTCAGCCTATGAAGTGATTTTTTTTCCATAATTTTTTTTTTTCATTTTTCTACATTATTTTTTTAATATTGTTATTTCTGCTATGAGAAAAGCAGTAGCCGTCACCATTGCAAGGTGACTAAGTCTCTTTCTTTTATTTTCATTTCAATAAAAAAGAAAGACCCAACAAGGCCAAAACTTAATTGACCTTGTTGGTTCATATTTGCGTATTTATAGCCCATCTAAACATTAGGGGCTGACGATGGAGACACACACAGCGCATCTTACCTACCTCGCGTATCCGAGCTGAAGCATAGGCTCTGTATTCTCAGATGTCCGCTTCCTGTCGATAAAATTAATCGAGCAGACGCGCGACGACTCCGTAGGGAGGAATCCCTTACGATTTACAGAGCTAATCCAGCGATGCTTCAGTACCGCGTCACAAGGAAACCGATACAACAGGCACATGATGCAGCCGCAGTCCTCTTGCAGAACATTGTGCGTGCTGCACTGCACTTTTCTTGCTGCATTGTGCTTCTTCTGTTTGTTCGAACAACCGTACACAGCGCAGTGCTGCCCGGATGTTCGCATAGCCTGTGCGGATAAGCATAAAATCGCGAAAACGTCATGCAGCCAATGCGGGAACTGCGCGCATGACAGTCCAGCAAGAGATGGCAACTATGAGGCGCTAGCTACTCTCGCTACCAGGGGCCTGATATCCGTTTCCCACTCTCTGATTCGAGGCTTCCGGTGCAAAGGTCTATATAACTGCCAAACAACACATAGCAACATTGTTGGCACACTAGTTGCTGGTCAGCCCTGCCACCATTGGCTGCATAGAGATGCAACGAGAAAACAGAAAAGAAGTTCTACTGCTACAGCTCTCACATGCCTGCAGAGAAATACACTGACCTGAAAATACGGAAAAGCTGGTCAATCTCAGAGTCCCCGTGGAACAGAGGTCTGCGGTTGATCATTTCAACAAAGATGCAACCAATACTCCAAATGTCAACTGGAGTGGAGTATCGTTGAGCACCCAAGAGTACCTCAGGGGCTCTGTACCAGAGAGTAACCACTTCATGGGTATAGACACGGACAGGGATGCCAAAAGCACGGGCCAGACCAAAGTCGGCCACCTTGATCGTGCCCTTCTGGTCAATGAGCAGATTCTGGGGCTTCAGGTCACGGTGCAGCACACGCCGCTGGTGGCAGAATAAAATAGCCTCAAGGATCTGCTTTAAGTAGCTCTGCGAGAAAATCCATGGCCAACACCAAGGTTAATAAAAGGTGCATTTTCGCCTCAAAGCAAGCATTGATAGCGATGAAGTATTACACAACTATCAAAGTAAGGTTTGTAGTCTTATCAGCCGTATAAATTTTAGTAAACATTCACTTATGAATTAAATTAACAAACATTGTGTCGAACATGAATAGATCTCACTCGATTGTGAACAGTTGTTGCCACAATGCTGACATGAAGGACAGAGAGAAGCGAACGCTTCTACTGCCTCTCACTTCAACGACTCTCCAAAACTTGAGCTTATGCAACCTCCACAACAAGGCGCGCGAGAACATAGCGAAAATGCAGCCACCAGTCACCTTAGGTTGCGATGCTTTTGCACCTACCTTAGATTACAGCCAAGATAAGGGTCTAGGTGCTAAGCCACACAGACAGCCATGCATGCTCAAAACAAAAGTTCCCAAAATTGTTCAGCTCACCGGAAAGATGACTTCGATTATTGGTACTAAATATATTGCAAGCAGGCCGTTTACTCAATGCCCTTTACAAGGCAAGGAGGGTGAATCCCCGAATTTGATTAAATTTACTTTAGGCGCAGGTTTTGGGCCCATAACGATTCTGAACTTAGTTATGAAAAAAAAAAAAATCACCTGAAAAAAAAAAAAAACAGCATAAATTTTGTCCGTCGAAAACACTTTTCCGCCAGCTTTGCGATATCTCAACTTTGAGCGCGCATAGAGAAACAATGGTACATTTCTCAATCACAATATTGTTTCCCCCACAAAGAAAAAGTAAAATGCTGCCTTATGAGACCTTTATTACAGTTGGCTACGGAAGGAATTCTGATGAAAATCACAAACATGGTAAATCGACCAAAATACCTGTAATTCAGGATTTTATTGCTCTGGACTCATTAAAGTAAGGGTAATAAAACTCTGTACACATGAACTATTAAGTTTCCACATTCTTCTGAAATAATTTTTGTTGCTTTGTCAAGCACCGTTATATTTAAATGTAGCACTTAAACACAAGTGGTTTGCCAAAAACATCGAAATTTGAAAAAAAAAAAAGGTTTTCTGAAGAAGGAGATTTTTTTTTTAAATCACTCTGGTTGAAGCCAAGGACGTTGTCTACCACTTTACAAAAAAAAACATTGCCTTATTTGATTACCGAACAAGTTACAATCCGTCAACTGTGACCACACCCTGCCTAGTGGTCACAACACTGATTTTGTGCATTCCGATTTGTTGAGCTATGCAAGAACTCATTTAACGTAATATTCATTGTCCAAATGTAACGCTGCCAACAAGCGATGCTGTCCTGTGCGGGTTACAACCTTTTTTAACCGCACAATTACGCATGTCGCAAGCCAATGTGGCCAAGGAAGAAGGCTGACGGTATTGTTGCCATGGAGTTATATATTAATCTTGTCTTGCAGCTTTTTAAGACCATGTGACATTCAATTTCACTGCCGAAGAAGTTGCTTATGTGAAGCAACTGTTCCTGCCACGAACAACTGCAGTTCAGAGTTATGGGTGCGCTTGCATACCCACATGTGCCATAACTGAATACCAAGCCTTGCAGGAACCGCAACCCATTCTCTTAAAGAAAGAATTATGGGGTTTTACATGCCAAAACCACTTTCTGAGTATGAGGCATGCCGTAGTGGGGGACTCGGGAAATGTGGACCACCTGGGGTTCTTTAACGTGCACCTAAATCTAAGTACATGGGCGTTTTCACATTTCGCCCCCATCGAAATGCAGCTGCCGTGGCCAGGATTTGATCCTGCGACCTCGTGCTTAGAAGCCCAACATCATAGCTACTAAGCAACCATGGCGGGTTCAACCCATTCTCTTGCCTTCAATCACGTGAAAGATTCAATGTCGGCTTTTGGAGCGTAAATTAATTTAACCTTTGGCAGTTTAGGAGTCGGAACTTGCACCATTTCGGAAGCAGAGTTGATGGCAGATGAGGCGGGATTTTGAAGGTTGTGTAGCACTGCCTGGTGCTTCACAATGCCTCAGATTCCATCGAAGGCATTTTTCTAGTGTCCTGTAGGTGATGCGTATCGGTTGTTTTACAATTCATGAATTTGAAATTTGTTCTTGAAATGAGCCACAGCACCGTCACTGAGATAAGTAACATGAGCGCACAGTATGATGTGCTCTTCAAGCCATTCATGCACCTTAGCCACGGCATAGTATGCATGGGCCGACTCATGGCACATGTCATCATTTATGACAGCAAAACTTTCTGGGTTGTGGCCACACAGGTGAATATGGTGACTTGACTTTTACTCCAGCGATGAGACTGAATTTCGTCTGGTAGTGCGACTGTATAGTTATCTGCAAAATCTAAATTCAGAAGACCACTTGCTTTTTGCATAGACTTTTCTTTACTGATTGCTTTGCCTTAAATGCGCCTGATGTAGTTGTGGCTTATCCATTTCTTTAGGCATGTCTGAAGGTGCTCCAAGAATGCAGTCGAGGTAGACTTTTTTTATTAGGTCACCTTTCTCCCAAGTCGCATATATTTCTTCAGGCTCATTCACACCAGCGACTGACAGTGGTCGCGCGGCCAAGTTGGTCGCAAGTGACCAGTCGCAAATGGTCGCTTTTCTCGAAAAGCGACCATTTTGGGCCAGTCGCTTGCTGCTCGATTTTTCAGTCGCGCGACCGTGGTCGTAAAACTGATAAACCAATGAGCAGCGCACCGGAAGTGATCTTTCATGTATCTTCATCCGGCCTCCTCCCACGTCACGGCAAATACAAAGTGCACGCCACCATAGATTCTGCGAGTTCTCGCTGAGAACGATAATCTCCGGGATTGCAACTTGCGGGTCGCATTCAGCCAGGCTTGCCGGTGTGAACATCAGTCGCCTTCGGTCACTTTTTGGATATGAGTCGCAAATGGTCGCGCGACCTTCTCAAGTCACCGGTGTGAATGAGCCTTTCATGTTCAGGAATTCTAAGGTCAGTCAATGTGAGAGCTCTGACCGTTGGACACACTGGACAGTCTCCCAAGTTCGTACTTAAAGGAAAAGGGACTGCACAGGCAAAGGTAGCGAAAGTCTTCGGTACTTCTGACCAGAGCTCTTTTCTACCCCACATACTGCCAATTTTATGTTGGCACAATAAACACAGACACTTAGTCCAACCGATTGCAGTGTCAGGGTTAGCTTCCTTAAACGTGCAGCAAGTTTCCAGTATAGAGTGTGCCATTACATGTTTCGCAGTGACTTCTTTCTTCCCGTCCAGTACAACATGAACCACATCCTTGTTATTTGGGCTTGGTTGGCTACAATTAAACTAATCTTCAGTGTAATACTCCAATGCTGCTTCGAGATCTTCCTGGTTTACCCTTTTTCTTGTATAAGGGTCAGGCCGGACCACACACACCATGACTTTCTTTGTATTTCCTGGATTTACGGATCATGTAGCGTGTCGCTGCTGGAATAACATGCTGTATCTTCGATGTCAAGGGACTGCGGCAGCAAAGTTAAAGGACGACAACGCTCACTGCTCCGAAGCTTGGAAGACTTGTTTAAGTTGGTCAGCCCGTCTCAACAGGTATTGCAGCTTTCTGTCACAGGCTGGCTTTCTGTGTATATGCTGCTGATAAACTGGACCTAAGTCTCTTCTTGAGAGCATGCTCAGTTTCTCCTTCCTTTGGCTTGGCATATGAGCTTCGATGTTTTCTTTTAATCAACTGTGGAGGTTTTAGTGGCGAAACTTCTGGGCACCGCACATACCTGTTGAGCTGTTCAACGGCCGCTTGTTTTCGAATAAAAACTTCCTGTGACATAGATGCCTCCTCAGACTTGGTTTAAACATTTCCAGACGTTTCAACCAGTGTCAGTGCATCTTCACGTGTCAGCGTGTGCTCAGGAGCCAAGGAAGTTGAATCCGCGGTCAGTGCCTTGAAGCGATTGACTCAGTTCATGCAGAGAAAATCCATTTCTCGAACAGGAACACTGGTTTTAAGGCAGGTGTTGCCTTATTTGAGCAATGTCCAAGTCCTTTACGCTACGAAAGTTCCGCTGTTACAAAACTTTCTGCTTGTGTCTCTGCAGAGTCAGCACAAACCACGCATTTCCAGCGATATTTTGCGGCTTCAGCCATCACGGCGGAGGAAGAAACATGCTTCATGCACTGGAGGCGTCCTCAGGAAAACTACCGGCAGACCTAATCTATATACCTTATTGACGCACTGACAGCATTTGCATTTAACTTTCTACGTTCCTTATCTCATTCACTCTCCAACCTTCGGTGTCACGCGCAGGTAGACTCTGCTTACAATCGAAGCGGCACCGATGAAACATGAGTGCCCACCGCCACGGATCACCTGCTAAAGATTGCTAAATGCCGGATCGAAAGACAAAGCTGGAGGCGCCATACAACCTGGCAGCAGATTTCTTTTCCCTTTTCTTATTTTTATTTTTTGAGGGCATCTTTATGAGTATGGGGGGGGGGGGGGATTATTTTTGAACGACCTGCGTCCGACTTGCAGCACAGTATCAGTGTTGCGGCCACTAGGCTGAGTGTGGTCACATTTGATGCATTGTAAGCTGTACGATATTCAAATAATGCAATGTTTTTTACACATATTGGTATTACAACGTTCTTGACTTCAACCAGAGCGATTTTCAAAAAAAATTAAAAATGGCCTTTTTCTGTAAACTGTTTTCAAATTTTGATGTTTTTGGCAAACCACTTATGTTTGAGTGCTATTTTTAAATATAACAGTGCTTCACAAAGCAACGAAAATTATTTCAAAAGAATGTGAAAACTTAAAAGATCATGTTCACTGAGTTTTATTATCCTCACTTTAATTAGTCTAGAGCAATAAAATCCTGAATTAAAGGTATTTTGGTCCATTTACCATGTTCGCGACTTTTTTCCTCAAAATTCTTTCTGTAGCCAACTGTAATAAAATTTTCATAAGGTAGCATTTTACTTTCTCTTTGTAGGGGGAAAAAGCATTGTGATAGAGAAGTGTACCATTGTTTCTCTATGCACACTCAAAGTTCAGAAATCACAAAACTGACGGAAAAGTGTTTTCAACGGTCAAAATTCATGCATTTTTTTTTGCAAAAAAAAAAATGTTCTTTTTTTCACAAAACGAAGTTCAGAATCATTGTTCTGGGCCCAAAACCTGCACCTAAAGTAAATTTAATCGAAATCAGGAATGGTGACCAGGACCACCTGTTCGTTCTTATCTGGAAGAATTATTATAATCGTCAAACAATACGTTACCTCACCTTATTTCCTGTATATATTCATCCACTGTTTGCACTAGGCCTCCGCAGCCATGCATGCGATGAAATTTTTAATAAACAACAGCAAAAGGATCTCCAGCAAGTTCATCATGCAACATTTTAGCACCTGATGTGACAACCTTCACAATAGCTTCCTCCTTTTACAATTTGATGGTCTTGCACTTGCGCTTTGCATTTGGCTCATTTACATCGTCACAATGGCGAACAGCTAGCATGCTGCGATGTGAATGAACTGCACCATATTCACACAACATGGTGCACCGACTACACAGCTGATCCGCCGCAACAACGTGGCACCACAGTTAATCATGGAGGCTTGGCTTGTATAGTTATGATCTTTGAGATTGTGCCGACACAATCTTCTAGGTGACGCCTGCACGGCGCAATAAAAGAGAGAAGTGGAGGCACTGGTCTTTTGCACGCCACATGCATCCGCTTTGAAACGAGGTGGTGACAAATAGTCACCTAACGTGCTCGAGTTACTCAGGTATGCTATACATGCTTCTCATTCTAGCATTTCTATGGTACCACATACAACCGATACATGGTGCACCCATAGAGGATGGGCGGCCACACAGCTGTCGCAGCTAGGAGTTTCCTCTGGGATTGCAATCTCAGAGGGCACGCCTAGCTTCGCCAGCCACGTGTCGCAGTGAGAGAAAGAAGTAGGATGGTAAGCCGCTGCCTGTGAAATGCAGTTTGAAAACGCAGAGGACAAAAGTGCCTGCCCACAGGGGCTTTTTCCTGACAACCATTAGTTTAGCCAACCTATGCCCGCTGAGACAAATATTTCAACAAGTGATAGACTGAGAATATTATATTTGAACCAACACTGTTGTCGGTGACATAAGGTTCAATTGATTCACCTTATAAGAGAAATGCCTCAAGTAACACCTAATTACTATTTTGCACTCGATTACAGCTCAGGTACAGTACTGCACGAAAGCCTGCAGATCTTATTTTCTTGTGAGTGGACAACTGCCATAACGCATCACTTCAGCCAGATTTTCCTGGCAAAGTTGGAGGAACTATGCAGTTGCATTGCTTCAATTACTAGTAAGGTGCTCCTCTTTAAGAGTGGACAATGGCTGTACAAGGCTGTACTCACCTTAACAAGTGACTTGGCTAGCTTCTCATTCTTGTCAAATCCATCAAGGTACTTCTTGAGATCCATCGAAAGGTACTCAAACACAAGGTAGATCTTGTCACTACCCTCCATGAGTACATCTTCCAACCTGGCAGCAGAAGGAAAAGCAGGACACAATGCAAGCCACAGCATTTTTGAGACAATGACCTCAGAAGGGCTTGGTTTGGCAAATTGGCAAGTGGTAGTTGGTTACTTTCTATGCCACAGCACTGCAGAATTCAAGGGTGTATCAACTATTTCCAGAGTGGGTGGGGGGGGGGGGCAAACCGCAGACGGTCCAACCTCTCTCTCTCTCTACCTATACACACACACACACACACACACACACACACACACACACATATATATATATATATTGTCACGTGGTCGCGACGTTGAAGAACACAGTAGCAATACTGTGAAAGACAAAACTAACTTTTATTGGCCGAACCTACGCCCACAAAAACAGGCTACACTTATAGCACAACGATAGCGGCGAACACGGTCGAAAATCTGATCAGCGGATCAAGCGCGTCGGCTTTTATACAGCAGTCGTCGAATGTTCCAGACTAATCGCTGGGACCCACGTGCCTTCTACAAAGTTCTACACCATTCGCGTCAGGCAATGAAATCAGATAACACAAGGTTCGGCGACAACAGACAGCGGATAGAAGCATCGATAACTTTCCAGAAACTTCGGATACATGCAGGCGCGTCCCGTGCTGTGCGATACCATTCGTTAGGCGGCGAAACGTGGTCGCCTGATAAAGATAAGTACACGTGTCAATATCCCCCTCTTAAAAAGCATCGACCCGATGCTGCAAACAAACAAAAATAATAAAGAAAAGCACTCTTTAAACCCTTTTACTGACGAACATCCTTATTTTGTTGTTTTCTTTGCTACAAGTTGCTTTTCTTTATTATTTTCGTTTGTTTGCAGCATCGGGTCGATGCTTTTTAAGACGGGGGTATTATATATATATATATATATATATCACAGCCAAAACATTAAACCATTAAACATGCAATTTTGGTAAGTGTGCCCCTTCGTTTCTTCAACTATGTATGCACTGAACCTACAGAACGTTTCCTTCATAGACAAAATTTACTCTAATAAAGATTTCTAAATCGCAAGCTAAGAGGTCAGTGTGCATATTCAGCTAGCTGACATATTTTATCTGAAGGGCCCTAACGCTTAAATTTGGCTTGAATATTGCATAAAATTCCTTTTTTGCCAACTTTGGAGGCATTTTTCTCAAAAAATATATTTATTAACAATTCCAAATTATCTTTAGCATACACTATAGCAACAGCCAAAAAGGGAGAAAAATTATGGTAGCTGAAAAAAATAACATAGTTGAAGGGAAAAATGTCTGAAAACGCAGCTTTCATTGCTTTTTTTACTGCGCCAAATAAACATGGAAAATTTTTAACGCACTCAATTATGACCTCATATGAAAGAAGGATGCCAACACAATGGCCTAAAATAAAATTTGTTATTGCACCTAGTTTAAGACCCGATTAAAAAATATGTACCACCAACCAACTTTCACTTCTTTGCGGAAATCTCAAAGAGTGCTTACGTGATCAGAACATTTCTTGCAATGAAAATACTCTGGTGAAACCTTGTTCACACAATAGCCATCTAGCCAAACGAAGAAAATCAATGATGGTCACTTTTGATGTCTGGGACATTTTGTATGGAATCACCCCAAGATAACTATGCTGCATAGCTATCATTTTGCTGTCTTGTGTATATGATGCTTTTTTTCCAGTGACTAGTAGGCACATTACAGTTGTCTTAGCTGCTGCACCATAAAAGCCTACATTTTTTCTAGCTACTTACTATTAAAGTGTGCATGCTGAAAGTATTGCATTTTTATTGTCTGCTACATATGGTCACGTTGCTATGGTGGTAACAAACCAAATGCTGCCAAAGTGTGAGCCAGGAATTTAACTCTTTATACTTGTGCCCATAATGACAAGCTACACTTAAATGACAACAGCGGTGAGCACTGTTGTCAAAATTAATCCCATGGATGATTTTGTCCGCTATTTATATATAAGACATTAAGCACTAATGCTCTCATACATTCAAAAATGCACAACAGTACTTTTGACATATGCACAATCTGATCTGAGACATGTGCATGCCCGCTTTCCTACAAAATTGGCGACATTCCAAGAATTTTCAGATACTGTACACTCATCTTCTGCCAAGCGACAACTTGAGAACAGTGACAATATGGAAATAACTAACACCAGCAGAAAGTAAAACTTGACTATAGTCAAACCCACTTATAACAATAATGAAGTGCCATGAAAATTCCATTGTTACTGTATAACCAATTATTGTTACAACCGGGTTGCATGAAAAAAATCAATAGGGGGATGGCAGAGCTGTTGTGAGTAAACTATAGTGGCAGGGAGGCCAGTGCCCCTTCCCACCACATTCTTCCGTCCTGCTGCTGATTGTGCTCACTCGTTTAACTGCTTCCTGGGCGCTCTCTTCACGTGTAACAAGCCGCAGCTGTCTGCGTTAAAGAACGGCACTGCTATAATAACTGAAAAGAGTAGTCACGAGTGGCAAGCGATATGTGAGCTCCACCGAAACATCACTTTGGCGGCCCCAAACGGGGCCTTTTAAAAAATGTGCGAAGGTTGCTGCGACAGCCTCTCGGCTTGAGAAATCCAAAAGAAATGTTGAGGTGAGATCGCCACAAGCATCTCGCCACGTACTTCTCGCTGGCTTGCACGAGAAAACCCATGTCCATCAGCCTCGCACACTTTATGCAAAGCTTTCAGACATCCTTCTCCAAGGCATCCAGATGCTCCACGTAGTGCAGCGGAAGCTTCCTCGCGATAACAGAGCAGCGGACGGACTGAACCATCTGCCGGGCCTCCTGTAAGGACAACGTTGAGGCAGCCTGCCCTACCGCGTCATCGCTGCCGTCATCGCTGTCGCTATCCGATGCAAGCATGTACACGACGATCACCTCCTTGGTTAGAAGCACTTAGTTTCCAAATCTATAGCCGTGTGCTTTCTTTTCACCGACAACGTCGTGCATTGCCAATGATCAGCGGGCGGATCAGCCATCTTCCGTTTCTGCAGCGAGTCAAACAAGGCTGAGAAACCACGTGGCCAGGACAGATTTCGACGCAATCAACAAAGACTAACACGAGAGATTAAGCTGTTTGCAGAACTACGCTGAATGAGGAGCCAGCGAGCTATCTCAGAGAAGTGCAGTTGGCTTGGTCCATTCGTGTTTCAGAGGGTGGCGCAGCATAGAGCTATGGGCACAGCCCATTCGTGTTCAGAGCGGGGGACGGGAGAGAGGCACATGAAGGCTGGAAAATGAACGTGCTGCGACTGTCAGGGCTATCGTTCAATGGTTCAATGGCGTTTTCTTTTTTTCTTTTCAAGGATTTTGCCTTTCACTACCTTTCGGCACCGACACCCAGCAGCCAGACTTCATCGTTATAACCGATAATGCGGCATCGGGGCATTGTAGTAAGCGATTTATTTCACCATGGAAAACAAACAAAAGTTGACAGCACAGTAGCTTCTCATTGTGATAACCAATATATTGTTAAAACCGGTATCGTTATGAGTGGGTTCGACTTATGTATTTTGTTCTCAATCATGTTCACATACTTCTGAATTTAAACTTACAGCGCAAACACCTAAGACGGACCACAAAAGGAAGATATGACACACACTGGCGCTGACTAACTTCTTTATTTCTTCATCGTTAATGCATATATAAACCCTAGGCCACACAACTGCGCAGGCACACAGATTACATTACAGAGACCTGCCAAATTATCACATACACAAATGTAAGAAGTCAAATTCAGATGGGTGCAGAGACAAAGATGTATCACTGATGCAATTATCACCTTGTCTTTTTATGTGGTAGGCCTCTAAGGCAAGCCACACGCATGCTCATTCTTGCTTTTGCCAAGAATCGACGTCCCATCAAGTCGCGCCTCACAATTGTTAAGAGTTTATATGCACAACAAGGTGCGCTCCTCTATCTAAATTTTTGTTTACTTTTTGCGCATGTTCCCTGAGTCGCTCCTTGACGCAACGTTGTCTAGCCAACGTACGTCTTACCACATAAGGGTGGAATGGCATAAACCACGCCGACAGCGCACGACACGTATGAAGCACCATGCCGAATTTGGCATCCTCCTCTGCCCTCTCCACAGGTGTGGGACCATAGCTTTGAAAGCTTGTTCGGCGCAGAAAACGCCAAAGGAACATCATGCTTGCAAGCAAATGAGTTAATGGGTGACCTTATGCATATAAGGGACCCCCGCAGGCTTTCGCGTTTCATGTTCGGCGGCCAGCATTTTTGTGGTTTTTCTTCTCTGAATCAGAGCTTCAACTAAGGCAGTCAAGAGCGACATAGGGAACTCAGCTGCCAGAAGTCTGCTGATCTGATTATCAAAACTTTCTTGCATCTTGTGTACACACAAACTCTTAAGAGCCGATTCCATACAAGACGACGCAATGCCTCTTTTCACAATGTTCACATACCCTCCAAAAATACTCATTTTGGAGTTTAAGGTACTGCCAGTGGTGGGAATGGCTAAGAGCATTTTGTAGCAGATTTTGGAGAAGGAAGATTTTGTAGCAGTCAACAATGATGATTCTGTGGTTATTGGCGAGACACTGTTCCTGCACATCAAAAATGATTCCGGAGTAGCAGCGCTTATGATTGTGAATATTCTCAAAGGTAACCTACGTACGGAACCACTAACAAACAAATTACAACCATCATGCGGCCACACTGAGTCAACCAGGATGCTGAAAAAAGAAAATAATGCACATTCCCAGCATTAAAGCAAATTGCACAAAGGCACAAGAAACTCGCGGCAATACAACCTGTGCAGGATGACCATACGAGCAATTTTATTTTAAGCCTAAAGATGTCTAGCTAGCAAAATAGCATAGCTACTAATGTGCTGTGTTGCGAGCACACACAGATAAATGTGACATTGCAAATCAGCTAATATAACACGCAAGGGGTAAGTTTCAATTCGCTTAGAGCACCATGACACAGCCACCTTGCCATCAGTTGAGGAACACCTCTCCCACCAAGGGCCCCACCGCCAGTACTAAGTAAGAACATGGGACGTGCCAACAATGCATATTTGGGATAAGTGTGCACAACTAAGCCTGACAGAACATCATCCTAAACTACAAACAAACCACAAATATGGCACAGATTTTCCAAATGACGTTTTTTTTTTACTGACTGAACATGCACAAGCGCACACTGGATTGAATTAGCGTATTGACCCTTTAGCTCATTTAGCTTTATGAGTGGCAGAAGATGCGAAGGCACCGCCACCTGACCTTCACCACAACTCTTCGTTGCAAGTTCCAATACTGCATGACGTGGGTCGCCCTGGAGCAGCTTTGGAGAAATTTCTGTCATTTGTAGTACATATGCAGCAGCTTTAACAAAATGTAGCAGGTTGGAGCAATCGTAGAAGCACTCCTACCACTGTGATACATTTTTATGCGTACAGAGGTGGAACAAGCATTTGACCTTTTGGTGCGTATTCTGGCACAAGCAAAACGCAGATTTGGTGTAGGAAAAAGCATTTTTGATGCAATGGCAAACATACACCTATACGCTAGATGGTCTCAATTAAAAATGAAGCAGTCAATATACAGTCTAAACCCGCAATAATGAAATTCTCACGATAACAAGATATTTTTGTATCCCTGGCGAATGCACATAGGATTCAATGCATTTTGCATTTCTCAATGGCAAAATGCCACTGTACTACAATCCCGCATTAACGAAATTTGCCAGAACGTAATCCCGTATATTATATCTACTTGCACAAGGCTAGCAGGTTCCGAAATGCGCTCAAATGTGATTGCTTTGCATTAAAATTGCATAAAATAACACCATATTACAGTTGTGTGGCCGCCACTATTCTTGTTTACAAGCACCAAGCACTGGAAGCAATCACATGCGCTTGAAACACATTACGGCCGACATCTTGACTGTTGATCGCCCGTTTAATGCCTCCTTTAGTAGATGCCTGCAACATCACTTCGCTAGTTTTCTCATTGGAGTGGACATTCCTGTGGTCCAGGGTAGTCACGTAGAGACAGCGCTCGCTGCCAACCCTACTTCCTGTTGTGGAGGAAATGGCAATTACTAGGCCGGCACGCACTCGACCAATGACTTGACGAGAGACTGCAGGTCCTGCTTCCGGGATTGCAACAAACGCCGCTAAAATCTCGGAGGCAGGAGAATGTGATTCAAGTTTGGAGCAGCCACCGCAACTAGCACCGCAGCTGAACCTGGCGGAGAGGAGGAAAGAGGAGAGGGGTTGCAACCAGCTCCTCGGCTCACGTGGCAGGCGTCTTCTAAAGGAGGCATTGGCCCGTTTAAAATGGCACACATGCTGCTACCGACATGTGACGATGCGATCGTCCTGAAATACACATCCCTTGCTTCAAGAATGCTGGTTTTGGTGCCACCCGATAGGCATCACTTGCGGATTCGGCGCCGGATGTAGATATATGTGAAGGAGCCATAATCTCGATCGACTGCCTTCGGGTATAGATCTTTCCATCGGGCGAGGAGAAAAGGGTGCACAGCAAGCCTTTCCTCCTCTCTGGCTTGTGCGATTCGGGACGGTGCGGCTTGAAAGTATTGCTGTCGCGTGCAGCGGAACAATTTGAAGATGTTTTAGTTCATACTTTGCGAAATTTATGCAATGCCCGTTCATACAAGGTCATCGAGGAACCAGTGTGTAGCCTTTCAGTGCATCGGTAACTACAGTATGCGGAAATATCTCTTGGAAGCACAAGCATGTGACATGCACCATCAGCCACTGTGTGTGTATGTGTTGTGAACTATTTTGGGAGTATCGGTTGGGTGATCGGAGTATCTGTAGAATATTTCGCTTATGTATCTTCTTTGTTCACTTATGTTCACCTATTAAAACACTATTCATGTACTGCCTTCATGTACTGTACTAATTGCCGAAATACTGCTATTTACTTGTTTTATTTTTGTGCTATATGTATTATTTCAATACCGTGTATTGTACTAATTGTTGAAGTGCTGCTTTGACCAACCCTGTAACGGCCGACAGGCCAACAGTATGAGTAAATAAAAAAAGTGAACGAAGAGAACCGGCGTCTGTGTATTGCCAGGAAACGCAAAATCTGCTCACAATCTGATCACTTGGCATAGGAACTAAAACGTAAGTGCACATGCTCATGTACTGCCAACCTAAGGAAACCCCGAAACATCTAAGTGCCAGGGGCTATCAAATATTTGCTATACACCGACATCGTTCTCACGCATTTAAAATCTAGTAGACATGAAATCACTATGATATGTCTAAGCTAACCTCCTGTATGAGGCCGATGGGGCTGCTCAACACAGCGATCACTGCTGTTGGTTAACCGGCATGATACATACATAAGCTATATGCTTCGGCATTGCCTTTTTTGCCCTGTAAAGCCGTAACATCAGAGAAGGATCGCATGAATAGAATGCAACGGCTATTTGTGAGGACGAAGTTTCCGTAATATGGGTGAGTGCATCATAGAGAACAAAACCGAAAAAATAAATCGATTGTCATCTTTCTCGAAAAAGACAAAATAGAGAAAACGGGCTAACGCCGCAATGTGACCTCGCATGGTCATGCCGCACAATGTTTATAGATCTATAAACATTGATGTTGCATGCTTGGACCATGTGCTATACAGAGCAAAGATATCTGTAATCCAGCATCTACCACTGCTTCAGAAGCTTGTGCAGTTTGTAAACGGTCGCTTTGCTGGACAAGTGTAATTTATACTGTAATGTATGCTGTTATTACTAGCCAAGACTATTTTATTCATGGGTGGAGACCACGTCCACCAAACCAAGTAGTCACGCAATGTAATCTACCACTAACAGTTTGAACGCTTGTCAAAGTATAACAGCACAACTTCTACCGTAGTAGAACGGTACCAATGCTGTTACAATCGTCGCATGTGTTTCATTGCTCCTAAACCACAGCTTAGAACTAAAGAATACTTCTATAAGGTCACATTAGTGAATGGAATTTTCAGAAATACACAATTGATCTCCGAGCCTGATTGTAGGCTCAAACACGTGCGCACATATCACGTGTGCTCCATCTGCCTCAACGCCAGCAGAAAGTCCGGCCATACTGACTTAAACCACTTCAGCACGTCTCACGGAACGGTTTTCCACATAGAAAATGCCACGCCATATTAAATAGACTGCACGAGTGCGAAAACAAACACCAGAAACCAGCGCCCAGTGTATACCTAACATACAAGACTGAGCGCTTGCCCAAGCCTGCCCGAGTGCCCATAGATGGTGCCACAGCATACCCAATATTAAAGCCCCTTAAACTTCGTAATGTAGTGCCACGCTTTGAAGAATGTCGCCTCCTCCTCGCGCGCTCTGGCAGAGGCCAACGCCGCGTCGCTATTAGCCTAATAGCGTCACGTGGGCCCTCGTGCCGTGCATCAGCGCCATTTTTGCTCGAGAAGTGTCTACGGAGTGGCGAGGAGCCCATGTTGGTGCCGTTGCTATGCTCGAGCAGTGTAGGCGGCGCCACGGTCAAAGAGGGAGCGTGAAAGAGGAGAAATGAAGAGTGAAGGCAGAGGAGGAGATTGGCGCTACTTTACGAAGTTTAAGGGTCTTTACGCAATATGGTGGCGCCCACGAAAAAACAGTCTATACAACATACAATCACTTTCGCCCTCAGCACCAGACGCGTCGGTGCCTACGGCGACAGCGTACACTGGAGGAAGGCTGCTGCATGCGTGGAGAGCTGTTGCTCTACGACCATTGCAGCATTACACAATATCTCGCAAAAATGATCATATCTCTGCAAGCAATTGACCGAGAATATTGCTCCATGGCAGTGTTGCCACTGCTGATCGACGCATGCGACGCACTTTGTACTGTCGGCAATGAGGTTCTATATTCTCAAGCACAGCTTGCCAAAGTAAGCTAACAGAATTTTGACAGCAAAGTTTAGTTCTGCGACGCATTACGTATCTGTGCTGTCTCATTTTGCAACAACGAAACTCTCGCGAAAGCAATCTTTTACACGTTCCCCACCCATTTCGTTATTGCGAGGTTCGACTGTTACAAGGGAGCCGGCTTTACGAGCATGAATCACGCATTTGAAATAAAAATTACCGTACTATAGCTTCTATAATGTCCAACTGAATGACCTTCCCTGAGCACCTAAGGCAGTATAAAGCTGCTTCTACAATTCCAACTCGCAACAGGCGTTCGCGACACTTCAAACAAACAAGAAAAAAAAAACGAAAAAAAAAAACTCAGAACAGTTGTGAAATTAGGGTGTGTAAGGAAGACGATGCTCTTGGACGTGCACTACTAAACCAAAGTTACAGTTATGACGGTTTTCTTTACAACTAACATGCAAAATTCTTGATGCATATTTATGCCTTGGATCACGTGAAAGCTGTTTAGATTACAACCATAATCTGCTCTCCCGATCATGCAATGTAGCGAGAAAAGTTTCCCTAATATACAAAATATGCGTCAGCGATTAAGTATTCGTATCGCGGGGTATTTATAAAATGGCGCCACGTCAACAATTACGGTATATACTTGTGTAATGGCCACATGTCCTTTTCAGACATTTGGGGTAAAAATCGGGGGTGCAGCCATTACAAGAAGAAAAATACTTTTTCGTAAATATTTTCAGTAGCACTTGCCTATATTGAACTACAGCACTGACCACCTGTGCTTGCTCAGACAATCTTTTTGCTATTCTCGTAGCGCATCACCTGCTGCCTGGAATAAATGATCATGCCCCACAGACCAGCAACAGCAGCGTCTCTGAGGCAGCCACTAGATCTGAGGCTGTGGTTTTGCTACTTGGAGGCGCCAAAAACTCTGCACGGCTGCCTTGTTTTGCCACTGATTAAAAAAAGAAAGAAGCTTCGGAATTCTCACACCACATAACAGATAACAGTGACAACCTTATCAAAAATCAAGGGTGCTGCTTATACACGGGTAAATTTTAAATATATTAATTGGGGGATTTTTTTTTCCACAAAGTTCTGGAAGCGACCATTACATGCGTATATATTGTATGCTAAACAATTTGTGACTGAATATTATCTGAGGCTTCCTTTTGATCCGGCAGTGTCCTTGAATGAGCTTGTTACCACATTAGCACGAGGACTACCTAAACTGCAGTGCAAACAACCACACAGCGGTAGTACATTCCAACATAAACTGAAGCAAAATGCAACAAAAGAGTGAAAACTGGCAAAAACAGTGAATGGAGGAAAGACGATATCTGCAATATCCATTGGCTATGGCCTCTCAGTTTACTTTCAAGATGATGATGATAGCACGCTTGAAGTTTTGGTTGCAGTTTTATCAGCAAGGCAGCATCAATGGAACATAGCCTTCATTCTCATGCGTTCTATGGCACAGGCCTGGCCCAATTTTCAGCTAAAATGCCGTTTTGCAGTAGGATGGCACAGAAGAATGGTGCTAACCGTGCTAACACAGTGTGTGCTAACACAGGCTATACGTGCAGATTTTTATTTCTGGGGTGTTGAAATTGGGGGTACAGGTTATACGAGGAGGCGGGTTATACGTCGAAAAGGGCCCCCCACCAGGCTTGGCCATTCTGAGCTGACAAGCACAGTGCATACAATGCACACTAACGATTGTGACTGAAAATTATTTCACCACCACACGCTGCACTCCCGGCTGGACAGTCGACGTCAATCGCACAAGTGCGCCAGGGGTGTAGCCAAGGAGGGGGGGGGGTGTGCTTATGGGGCTTCAGCCCCCCCGACCCGAAATTTTTTCGTGCTGTTATGCACCACCGACCAAAACAGCCTGTCACCAGAAATCATTCTGGATTTTGTCTAGAATATTTTTTATGCTCGAAAACACACTTCAGAGAGATCATTGCAACAGCTAACTTATTCTTTCAATCTCATGTTGAATAATAATAAAATAGAATTTTCTTCTACAGTAAAATCTCTAGGTCTAATTTTTCACGAATATATCAAATGGGATCACCATATGGAACATATACAAAACAAACTTTGCAAGGTCTTGGGCGTACTGAGAAAATGTCAGCGTGTATTGCCAGTTCCTCAAAAGCTTTCGATATTTAAGGCACTCTTTTCATCACATCTGCGCTATTGTAACTTAATTTCGGGTTATGGAACACAGCAATCCATAAATAATCTTGTTATCCTACAAAAAAAAGGCCTTACATTCTGTTGCAAGCCTACCATTCAATGCATACTTCTGAACTATTCATTAAATAAAATGTAATTAAATTAAATGTGCTATATGAATGCACTTTATTACTTTCGTTTAGAACTGATACTGAAAAAAATCGCAGTTATATACACAGTGTAGCTAACTTGCAATTAAATCTTTCTTCGCACCTAAACAGACACTCGGAAAAATGGTATGTGCCACGGCTGCGCACTAACTATGGCTTTTAATCATTAAGTTATTGCTTGCCGAAGACATTAAATAAATTCAAGAGTTCTCATGAAAACGTTTGCACACTCTCTAACACTTCTGTATTAAGCATACAGTGTTAAATATGTTAAGTTAAATTTCACTTTTTGTAAAATAGGTCTTCTGTGATATCATTTTTCTAATTTGACACCGACGTTGAAATGCATTTTTCTTTTATTGTCATGCTGCCTTAGTGAACCGGGGACGTGGGGCTAGTCAAGCTGTTTTTAATGCAGATTTTTTTCCCTTGTCCCAACCACTTATGTGAAACTCCATGTAAGTAGTAAATAAATGAACTTGAACTCTGGCTGGAATTCGTGGCAACGCCCATGCACCGGGAGTCACATAAAGCAAGGAGCCCCATCCAAGCACAAAGTTTCCAAGGGCATTTTGATGGTGAGCGGGCTCGTCGCAGCATCTCATGGAGGCCGCGGAATCAACGGAGCACATGGATTTCAATTACAAAACTTTATGGGTGTAAAGTTTATAAATTTTTGATGTGAAAGGTGCATTGACATTTCAAAAGTCATGCTATAAATTTTCAATTCCGGAACTTCATGGGTTTAATGTTGTCATAAACATTTGATGCCAAAGGTGCATTGACTTTTTTAAAATCGTAGAACGGACCATACGAGACAAGCCAAATAACCACACTATCAGACAAGTTGACTAGAGTGTACTACTATAAGGTTGACAAAGCACGCAGTGAGGTCTGATGAGATGAAGCGTTGTGCTGGTTCATTTGTGCTGTCATGCCAGAGAAAAGAATATCAACATTTTTTTTTCACCTGCACCAAAGCATCCATGTGAAGACACTAAATCCAGCAAAGGTAACTACATTCTTATTTATTTTGGGACTTTTATTCGCGAGGACCACATTGAGCCTCTTCAATTTTCTTGTTCTCGCTACCCGTGGGCTGTCAAGGCGCACTGCGTATTTCTCGTGTTGCCCTGAACACCGCGCGGCGCACTTCGGTGCGCATTCATTTTTCTCTGGCTGAGTGGATTTTTCGCCTGGCAGAGTTTTGGACGCTTTCTGGCTAGCAGACGAGAAAACGATACAATGCATAGTCGCTCGCCGCCAGCACTGCGGGGACTCGACGGATTGCAACGCGTTCGCTTGAGCGCAATCTCTCCGGAAAATTTTGTCTCACCGGTGTAGGATACCGAGCAGTATGCATATCGTTCTCTGTGAACCAAGCATCTCACATTTTCTTCAATATTCCTTTGGTAGCCACTTTAGGTGCCTAAATAGGCATTCGATTGTGGTCAACATGCTTTCCTTCACGTTTTTTTAATTTCGGTGCCTCCGCCCCACAAAAGAAAAAGGTTAGGACATTGTTGCGGCGCAGCGAATTGTCGCATGGTGAAAGTTTGATTTTGCAACTTTTTTTTTTTTCGGAAAGTAATGGGCCATGGGACACTTCAGTTGTCGGATACTCTTATATTATTGCAATAGCAACTATATGTACACTCCAGGCGCATTCCTGCCGTCGCCGCCATGTTCTGGCCTGAAACATGATGGCAAAGCTTACAATGGAAACATTCGAATTCACCACCCCCAAAGAAAGTAAAGGCAGTCATTTCCGCCGGAAAGGTGTTGCTGACTTTTTTTTGGATCGTCAGGGGCCATTACTGATTGAATTCGCTAAACCTGGAGAGACTATCAATCCTTTCCGGTATTGTCAAATGCTGGATTTGCTGAGTGTTGCAATCAAGACAAACGACGTGGAAAATAGGTGAATGGGGTCATCTTGCTCCACGACAATGCCAGTCCCCACGTCGCTGACGTGGTTAACACTAAATTGGCAAAGTTCAAGTGGGAAACGCTGCAACATCCGCCATACAGCCGAGTCCTGTCGCCTTGGGACTTGCACATTACGGCGCAATTGAAATAACAGCCCAAGGGAACCTGATTCGTGTGGGACGATGACATGAAAGAGTTTGAAGCAGCAACCCAAAGATTTTGATGAGAAGGGGATCACGTGACTCGTTAGTGCGACAAATGTCTAAATGCTCATGGAGGCTACTTTTAAATAAAGTATCCCGATTTTCATATGTTCACATTGGCTCACTTTCATTTGCATCGCCCTCGTATATTTTGCAGAACTTCTGCTCTCTATATATTCTCTCTGTTAAGACTATAATTTAAGTGCAATTACAATACATAACCGGTGACAGCTGCTCCTGCGCGATACATTGGAACAAAGGATAGCATCATTGAGATTCTTCCCTGGTCATTGCATATGTACAAAAATGTAAACAAAGTTCTTGAATGAGAAAGTTTCATTAAAATATTTGTCCTCAACTTGTTCATTTCATGGCTTTTATATTTTTCATATCAGCAGCATGCACTGCTCTGCTGGTTTCGAACTGATATATTTCATAAGTTCATGTGATATTTTCTTTACTTATTAAATTGACAAAAGAAAATAGAAGCATTGACATCAGTTATTTCGTGCGCAATTTTCGGGAAATACGAGTCTATTCTTTTTATTAAAAAATACATATTTTACTTGTCCTAACAGTGTGTAGCGTTCAAGAATTCGTTTGCAGCATCTTTGGCATTGGCAATGCAGTTATTCATGTATCTGATCCCTCAACAAATTCTATAAGGAGGAGGCCGAGCAGCAACGTCTCCAATAGACCCAATAGGTCTGTTTGGAGATATTAAACTCCTTCGCGACGTCGATTTGGGTCTGTCCTTGCTCGATAAGCCCGATGATGGCGGCCTTCTTGTTGAGCATCATGGTCAAATATTTTCCACGCTTCTTTGACACATTCGTTGGAGGAGGGTGAAGAGTAGGGGCCATGGCGTTGAGAACACGTCGGCGTTGCGCTGAATGACCGGCCACAACACACTGAAATAGCGATAATATGTTGTACGGCGGCTAGTGTTGGCAGGTGATGATTTCAATTGCAGTGTACTGGATAAAAGCCAGCGGATCACTGCTGGACAAAAACGTGCCCGACACTACCCACGACACAGAGGCAAAACTGATGATGATGGTGGTTATTGTGAGCATCACCTGGCATAGGTGGTCTCCAAAACTGGCCGCGCATGACTGGTTTCCGGCTCTCAAAATCGCTACCGCTGTAGGCTACAGGCCAAAGCATGGTCTTTAAGATTGGCGTTTCTTACAACAGGCGCCACCGTTGCCGCGTGGATTTGGACGCCTCCTATACTTAGTAATCAAATTACTATACCAATCCAAGCCACTTCACGTCCGATCCGAAGCTATTCAGGCGGCTCAAGATTCAACATGGTGTCCTCTCCGACTCATAGCGCTGGTCTGTCGAGGCAAATTTTGTCCAGAAAATCAAATTTCTGGCTTTATGTTGTCCGAAAAATTGGTCTAGAAAATGCGTTAGCTCTATAAGAACCTTGAAGGTGCATTTATGAAAGTCCGGAATATCCATCAAGTCTGAATTTTTGGAGTCCGGAAAATCGGTCGGCTACAGTATGTCATTTCTACCATGTTCTAGTGTCTGATAATTCTCTTTGATCCGCTTGTGTCTACCGCAGTGTTCATGTGGCACTGACTAGTCTGGTGTCAGCAGTACGACGACATGGTGTATTGCAGTAAGGACCCATAAGCCAGGACTGCGTCTCCAAACATGCATGAACTGAGGGATCCAGTTCACAGAAGCAGCCAGACAACAATGCCGGTGCTCTCGTGCACAGCTTGCAAGATTGTGCACAGACCAAAATGAAACAAAAGCAACAGCTTGCGGGCTCGCATGCGAGACCATCACCATAAGTGCATCGCGCAGCAAAAACAAAAAAGCAGAAGGAGGCAGGGACAGTGTCGTGTATGTGACGCAATCCTCCGGCTCCGGCATGGGTGAACGTAGGAAGGGAATTTTGCTTGCCAGACTGGGCAAGTGGTGAGAGTGTATATGTTGGCAGTGAAGCTTGCCTCCTGAAGTAATGGGTTAGCAACACTTCTAACATTTGTATCTTGACGAATATTGAACCAATTTCAAAAATTCTTGTGGTAGAACACTCCACTGAGGACACACGATTTCCAACATATAACCAAAATTTGGTATGTGGCCTGGTGAGGAGCCCTTTGAAGCATTACTTTCGTTTTGCAGTTGCAACATGTACCTGATTGTAATACTGCAGATTTAAGTGTTTGCCAGTGATTATCACACAATTTCTAATATCCGTCCAGAATGAATACATATGTCAAAAAAAGAAAGGGAAACTCAAAAAGTGTCTACAAGGCGTTAAAGGGGCCCTGAAACACTTCTTAAACATAGTAAGAAAATGTTGCTGATTAGTAGAAGAGGCTCCTGTTGCACCGCTCGTATACACATTACAGTTGCGTGTAGCATACTTTATCATGGCCGCCACGGAGTGCTGTGACAAGCCTACTCGCCGCCGTGACACTTAACTTTTGGGCAGGACTTTGCCCCTTTGGCTTCCCCTTTGCACCTCCCAGCGCAATAGCAGAGACGAAAGAGGAGAGAAATCCGCTCATTGGTGCGATAACTATGTCAACCTCCACTTATACTTGAAGGACAAAAAAAAAAAAAAAATTTGTAGCAGAAGATTCGCAAGGCAATGTCCTTCAATAGTGAGGTAATTCTAGGATAAGTCAGAACTGAATTGAATTCTGGGGTTTTACGTGTTAAAACCATGATTTGATTATGAGGCACATGGTAGTGGGGGACTCCGTATTAATTCTGACCACTAGGGGATCTTTAACATGCCCCCAATGCACATGATATAGGCATTTTTTACATCCATGTCCCGTTCATTGGGGAGCATTAGGCACTTTGGAGCATGAAATGTGCATTCTGGAGCAGTAAATACTCGTCTTAGAACAGCTTGGTAAAGGTCAATATGAGTGAAATACAGGCAGATGAAGAAAAGGTACTCTTTGACTTTGCAGAACTCTATTAGGTTGCGCAAATCAGTTCTGCAGAAGTTCGCTAGGCGAGCAAAATTCATGATGGGGAAAAAGTGTCATTTATCCGAATGTAGCCTGAAGCTACAAAGGAAACGCATACGGGTTTCTCAGGAACCACCATTAGGTTACATACTGGAGCGTAAAGATTGACGCAATCTTTGGTGCGCAGAAGCACCGTCACGGTAACAGCATTTTAAAAATTTATTGCACCGGCTTTATTTTTCGTTGAAATAAAGAGGTCTTCACAAATCCTAGGTTGCTTTAAATGCTGTTGTCCATTTCTCAACGGCATCCACAACTTTCACAGCAAAGCTGTATATAGCTACCCTCTGGCAGTGGTCGATGTCTGTCCATCTACGCGACACGTCTACACGAAAAAACCTTTGTCTCCAGTTTCTCGTGAATGCCAAGCTTCATTCACTTGTCATAATTATTTGGTTCACAGTGAGGTTGTAAATGTTACAGAATTCCCGTTTGCTGTCAATATATGGTCGTCTACGGAGGGAGTATAGTTACAAAAAAAAAAAAAAAGAATGGCAACTTGTTTTATTGAAACTACCCCGAAACAAATTATATTACAATTAGCTGGTAAGATGACTAACATTACACCGAGTCTCATCTATTTTTCAAAAAATTACATAGTTCACAGTGAAGTTTTAAATATCGTGGAATTCCCGTATGCTATGCGGCGGTACTTGCACATGTCACCCACTTCATAAAAGAATAAATTACTCCACAGTTAAAAGATGTATTCATTGTCTCTGTCCTTCAATAATGATAATAATAATACCTACATATACATAGATGCATCGATTGAGGTAAAACACAAGACAGCTTCGCTGCTCCTCCTTCATAGAGAAGGGCTGATAAATTTTTTCATTGACATCTCATTGATTAGGTAAATTTACAAATTTAACTAATTAAACGCATTTGTGCACAATGATAGAGAAATATTCACAGTGGCCAACATGAACAGCACCCATCAAGGTACAGTGAATGTTTGTACCTTGATTAAGTTATGATAGCAAAATACCACAGAATAAATGAGAAGTAACATATTAGGTCATACCATGTTGGCCAGTATGTCACATCACTAATTGAGAAAAGAAGCTCCTAAGATAATTTTGAAAACAATAATGGGATGCAAATGTTCACTGGCTTTCAATCTGCTTTGCCAACCAATATGTTAAATAAGCTCAATTATTTGGGTGTATTCACATTTCTGCCACACGCGCCATAAAGCCAATGTAAAATGGCAACCGATATTTTGTGCACTAAACGGTGGCTTACTAAAATTTTCGGACCCAATCTGCACAAGTTACGTCGTGAACGTTGTTGCCGCAAATGCAATTTTGGAGGTTCAAGTTTCTACCAAACTTCTAAACTACGACCACCATTTGGCTGCTAAGGTTGACTAAATAAAAAGTTTTACATCCTTGGCTTGCGTTTTGCGGAGGCAAGAGCCTGATTTTGTGTGGTGTGGCTGTGCATAAAATAGTGTAGCCAGAGTGCAAATTTCAGTGACAAGTGCAGTTGCCACTGCATATTTGTGACCAAGAAGTTTCAGGAAAGCAAGCAGGTCGTTTGTCAGCGTGCCAAACTATCATCCTAGTAACCAGACGCGGTGCATGTGCAAAATAGATTTAGAACGTCACACGCACCGCATTTGAAATGTATAAAAACTTGAAATGTATAACTAAACTTATGAGCTACAGACTGAGCAAATTGTACGACCTTATTCAATCAGCGTGGCTTTCCTTCCCGCCTGCCCCATGATATGAGCGTCAGTTCAAATCACCTTTAGCTGGTCCGCATATATGCAAACGAATAACACTTATATAAAACATTCAGCAGGCATTGGCTTAGTATGCATTGGCACTAGCCAACACATGTCTATGGCTTGTTAGGGTTGGCGTCTGACACCACGTGGCGACAGGTCATTCACCCTACCCTCTGAGCCGGAGCCTACGGGCGAGCTCATCCCCTCCACCTTCTCTTGGCCGTGGCATCGTGTGTGCTATCTCATCCCCTCCACCTTCTCTTGGCCGGACCCCACGGCGCCGGAGGGGTCATTCACCCGACCTTCTCCCCGGATTCGTCGAAAAGAGGATCGACTTCTCCTTCCCGTGCTCGGTATTGCAGGAGGAGGGGCCCTCTCTCCGTGCCTGTCACGTGTCATCGACGGAAGCAAGATCCCGCCCACATTTGTAGAGAGCTATTTAAAGGGCTCCGAAATGTACTTTGAGAGACTTCATACTTGATACTTCATGCTTTTCTTATTTCCTTTCAACTACCTTTGAATAAACAGTGCAAGTTTCGCACTAGCAAATCGTCTCGCCACTGCTTGGTCGCCATGATCTACCGGATGCCTGCAGCCCGCCGACAACACCACGCTACCCAATAAGTAATGTCGGTCGAGCTTCGATAGGCAGGCGTCGCTACTTCTCGGCAGCAGTACGGTACACTACCCTGGAGTACGCAACAGGCTGTGTGGTTGCCAATGAACACGCACATCCTGCTAAATTTGGCGACTTCATTCGAAATTAGTGTGGTGCAAGTTGGCACAGCTCAACAGTTTCGCACAAGATGGCGCAGCACTTCCATCAGTGCATATGGCAGCCGGAAATTGTGTGGGGGCAGCAGCCCAGAAAAAGAGGTTGAGAAAAAGTGAGGTCAGAAACTCTCGCCCAACCTCTTGCATTATGCTGACACTGAAGACATGAAGCTAATACCCTTGCCACACGGGCACAGAAAATGACATTAACTGGCTAATGCCTTAAACTTTAATGTCATTTGCGGGGTGCCACATGGACATGCTTAATGGCAATAAAGCTTAATGCCATTCGCGACGTAGTGCATTCTGGTAACTCACTTGGTCATCAAGTGCATACTCTCTTTCCCAATGTCTCCATATTCTGATGAGACTAAACAGATTCTTAGTGAATAACAATTAATATATTTTTCACTTTCATTACAAAATTGCTCTTTCACGCAGCGTAGTGCATTTTTACAATTATTACAACTCACTTGGCCATCGAATGCGTACTTCGTTTCCGATGTACTCGCCATGGCTATGGTGACCACATTTTGACAATATTAAGCTAACTTGTAGATAAAAACAACTAATATATTCTTCACTTTTTTAAAAGGAGCTCTTTATTTTTGTAGAGATCAGCAGGGGATCTTGCCGCTACGCACGGCTAGAGCACTAATCATGAGCACGTTAGCCCGGAGAAGCTGTTCGACTGCACAGCGGTGGCTCCTTGCCTTGTTGGTCGAATTTCTCGATGATGCTTGGCTCGAAGAAGCATATACGCCAGAACAAACTGCAGCACACGGTCAAATTCTTCAGCATCACTGCTTGAAAGCTTTGAAGCTGTGAGCGCCATTTTTCCAATTTCAATGCTTTGGCTATGCTATGGATTGGCCGTTGAGCTAGCTTTGGCTTCATACAGTTTACGGCTGGGTGCAACAATGACATGCCTGAAGTAAACTGCATACAATATGCCTATTCATGTTTTTCATGCCATTTCTTAAACATCTGCTCCCTAGGTATCTGTTTTTTATTGTATTACGATTGGCAAGCAAACTTAACCGTTTCACTGCAGCTATTGCCATCACAAAATTTAATGTCATTAAGTATGAGAGTGTAGCAGCGATCGAAGTATAATGACATTAAGAAACTTAAGGTCTTAAACTTTTAATGGCATTAACCTCGCCTGTGTGGCACAGGTATAAGTTTGTAGAGTACACTTCCAGAATATGAAAAAAAAAAAAAACAGGTCGCTCGCAGTGACAGCAGTGGGGGGGAAAAAGAGGTGGAGACACTCAAGCAAATGATTGGTGATGATGCCAACATAGATGAGGCAATGTTAGGCTGTGGTTAGCTAGTTGAACAATACTATTCACTTCAATGCATTTATAAATAAGCAAGATCTCAAGCTGACAAAGTGCAGATTTCTCCTTGGTAAAAAACACACACACACACACACACACACACACAAATTTGCAAATGCTTCACAAAAGCTGTAACATTTCACTAAATTTCATCACTGCTGTTAAAAATTTAAACAAAAAATTTGCTTGTTTTTTTTTTCACCAATAAGCCATCTTTTTTGGGCCAAACAAATGTACTATACAAAGTTCTGAAAGGGCACACTACCAGTCTAGCCAGACAAATTGTTTGTTTAGTGTACATTGAACTGGTAGAGAACTTTAGAACATTTTCAAGCCAAAGAAAAAGGATGAAAGACACCTTAGCACTGGTGCCAGGTGCAGCCTAATGTCAAGATATAACTACTTGATGATGTGGTACTAAACACAGCGTACAATGGCTCAGTGTACAGACACACAAGCAACCACCAGAATACCTGTGCACAAATCCCAATTTGTAATGCCAGTATCTAGCTGATGCCAGGTACAAGCATATAAACAATGCAGTCCCTTGACAGTCAACATCAGCATCTCAATGAAACTTTGAAATCTAAATTCAAAGCCACATATGTGAGCACAACCCGTTTTCTCTTTTTGGGGCAGGTACTCAAAGACTGATGTGCAGATACAAGGGCTCACATTACCCTAGTGGCTGTATCCCACATCAACACTTAATTATTTCATAATGCTGCAGCATAGAATTGTATCATCTAAGTATGCATGAAAAACAAAACACACACACACCCACCCACCCACTCACCCACCCACCCACCCACCCACCCACACACACACACACACACACACACAGAGACAGACAGACAGACAGACAGACAGACAGACAGACAGACAGACAGACAGACAGACAGACAGACAGAGAAGCTTAAGAGGGGCTGACAAGGTACTATTGTACTAACCTCACTAGTAGTAGTAGAAAACTTTTACCGTACAAAATGTGACGAGCAGACTTCAGGCTGGTCGGGGCCCCTATTCTAAGGCTCCGCTGGTGTAAGCTCTTCAGCTCGCCTGAAGTATGGCAGCCCTCTGGGCCACCTCCTTCGAGCTGAGCAAGGCCTCCCATCCCTCTCACGAAGTGGTTTCGTTAATGTTTTCCTGAGGCGCCTCAGCGCATTCCCACGTGATGTGGTTCAGCGTGGCCTCAGCCCTGCACCACGGGCACTCATCTGGATATCTCTCTTTAGCTATTTTGTGTACGAGGTGCAGGTGTGGGTAAGATTTAGTTTGCAACCTGCTTCAGGTGATTTTTTCCGCTTTTCTTAATTTCCAATGGGGTGGGGCAAATTTAATTTGAGCTCTCCTGTAATGTGGATTGCCGATAGACTCCAGTCCATTGGTTCGGGTCCAATGCTCGCCTCACTGTCAGGGTGGCACTGGTATGTTGCATGCACAGTGGCCACCATGTGGGCGAGTGCATTTCCCCAGATGCCAGTGTGACCTGGTAAGCAAATCAGTTTGATTGTGCCGAGGTCCTTGTTTTTATGTATCAGCTTGGCAGCCGCCATGCAGATCCTACCGCATGGAGTCCACCAGGATGTGGGCTCCTTCACTAGTACATATTATTCCCAATGTGCCAAAAGTTGAACAGTTCATAACAGAGGCCACTAAGGATGAAAGTGTCAAAGACTACATCAGATTTGTTCAACAGTAATGCAGTAATAATGAACACCCACAAAAATAACAATGAAGGTTACCTAACAATGTGCTTGTGTCTCAGTTCCTTGAGCAGTGCGATTTCTCGTATGGCTGTAGATGGAACACCTTCGTCTTCACTCTCAAGGCGAATCTTCTTCAGTGCCACGATCTTCCCATCACGCTTGTCCTTCCCCTTGTATACAATCCCATATGTACCTGCAGACGTGTCACAACTGTAAGTGTGCAGTAAACAATAAGAAAGGTGGCTGGTATAGCAGGAGCCCTTTGAAAGTAGGAGTGTGCAAATAGTGATTTTAAGACCGAATCGAATAGTGCCTGAACTGAATTGAATAGTTTTCGAATAATGAACAGCCATTATCACAATTATTATAAAACGGTGTTCTACCAAACACAAATACTACTTTGATGTGGACTGCTTAAATACCATTCCAGAAACCTCGCAGCGCTTGTTTTGTCCCAAGAAAAGACTGTTTATGAGAAAATTGCGTCTGAAGGGTTCGCACACCTTTAGAGTAATTCAAAGCGGCCACTCTGAGCGGGGAATGCTGGCGTTGCATAAGCCATCACTGCCCTTGACTACAGTCGGTGAGTAAAATGACGCCGGACAGATGGCGATACAGTTTTCTGCACGAAACACAAATGCACGGCCATGGAGAAAGCGAGCCAAGACAGCACTGGATTCGCCGCTGCAGCTGCTGATGGTCAAGTGGCGCGGACAAGTCAAGTTCAGGCAACCAGCGACATGACGTGGATGTGGCATTCTATGGTAATTGCAGTTCACGAGAGTTTCGCGAGCCAGCAGAACCTGCGCAGCATTACGTGATAACTAAACTACTCAAACACGGAAGTGCGGGCATCACAGAGCAGAGATAACGAAACCTTTCGACTGCCCGTAGGTAACTTCATTGAGTTCTTTATTCTAAAAATCAAATGGAACTGGACAATAGCATTTTCCTTAGTCCTATAACGCAATACAAATATCTCTTTACTACAAGTGCTTGAGTACTAGTGACAGAATTACAATGAGGAGCGCCTTCGTCATCAGGCTAGTACTTGAATGTCCCGGGGGAGTCCCTAATCACATTGTGCACTTACCTTGATTTCTCAATTACTAAAGCTTTGTTCTTGATGATATTGAAGCCTTAGACGTCCTCGAGCACTAACCTGTCACTTTAGCTTGACTTAATATTTGCCTTTAGTGTCCCTTTAAAGTTTGCAACTTTTTGTAATTATGTAGTGTATTGTGAAATGTTTTTAAGAGCACAAATGGACCATTAGGAGCAAACAAGTAGTTTCTTCGCATGCCCAGGACTCTTCAGAGTATAAATGACTGTAAAGTACGGCTACCTAAGCAACGTAGCCTGCTCCAGTCTCATGTTTGATGTCTATACTATGCCTGTGGTGGCGAAAATTTACTGTACTTTTTCTCCAATTTGATATTTAATTGGGTACAGTTGACCTTTCAAAATATTTGCATTAATGAAGTGACTATTCGATTCATTATTTGAAGGTTTCAAATATTCGAACACCCATATTTGAAAGCAACATTTCCAAAAAATTAGCTGTCACAGATTGCTCACACCTTCAGAATCCACAGAGTAAATATCGCTTAGAGTACATGAGCGAAGAAAAATTTTTTAGTGAGCAGAGTGTGGCACAAGAAGAACTGCCATGAATGTGTGCAATATATGAATATTGCTACACATAAAAGCAAATTCCTCTTTGAAGTTGGTATGCTCCTTTAACCCAGGTTACAGACTGCTACCACTGTAATGTTTCCTCAACCCTATTTTTATAATGCTGGACTTCACAACAATTCACAGCTCCTCAACACTGCATAATGGACAACACATCAACTTCCGTCCCGTGCGAATGCTGACAAATGTGATGACCTCTGTCCACAGGAATACCAAACAAGCCCCAAGACAGTCTGGCAAGGAAATGAACTGTAACTGTTGAAGTAAAAGGCTGCATAAAAGCAGTAAACACGTCCTGAATGACAGCAGACAATTTCCCCTAGATCCTGCAATGTCTTGTACATTGTGCAAAGAAGTAGCACCGAAGCAACAGAAACATCAAGCTGAATAGCTTTCATAAACACTGTACAATAATTGGAATAACAAGCAAACGCCCCAAAACAATGCAGATGGCTATGATAAATGCTGTGCAGTGGAGGGCTCCAGATTAACTTTTGACCACCTTAAATTCTTTAATATGCAGGTAAGGAACAGCAAACTAGCATTGTTGCTTTCCACCCCATCACAGTGTGACCACCATGGCTGAGAATTGAACTCGCGAGGACATGCCCAGCGATTGAAAAGCTATACTTGAATCACATGGAGGCTGGCACATTTTGCACTACCAGTGAGTGCTAGGGGATCACCGATAGCCGAATGCATGTCACAATGCATCACAAAAACTCTCATTTTCATGTGATAGAGAAGCAAGCTGGTGAGTGAAAAAATAAAGATTGTTTAAATTTTGGATTGGGAAAAAAATTACTATCTTAACCTACAATGATTAAGAGAGTGAGCAATCAACAGCAGACTTACATGAGCCAACATAGAGGTGGAATTTCATCCTTGTACCAAATAGGTGCTTCTATGCCAAACTTGTTTACTAAGCATTTGCATTGTTACTGTGATCGCAAGGTGCATGAAACGGCTTTACAACATTCAATGTGGCGTGCCTCTTTCCTGCTGTTAACAAATTCGTAATAGTAAGCATTTCACGTTATTTAAGCTTCTACAGACTCTTAGGAAATCCTGAAAGCAGCACTAATTTCACAACTATCTTGCTACTGCAGGAAATGCTCGAAGTATGAGCATGACCATACGAAATCCGAGACGTGCAACTCTAAGCTGCTGCTATAGATACGAGCAAATGTTCGAAATGTAAGCATTTCGATGTTATAGCACGTAAGTAATGCCCTGGTTATGTTGTCAGAGAGGGTCAAGTTATGTTGTCAGAGAGGGTCAACACTGAATACCGGTTTTCCTTGGTCCACAAATTCCAACCTTATTAGTAGTTCCGAAAGATACATTACTTCTCTAATTTTTTTTCGCGAAAGGTTAGCTCACCGTTTGTTCCAGGGGAGTAAAGTGCTTCAAACGGTGCACGCCTTATTGGCTAAACAGTACACGAAAAAATTGCTGAGGAACATGCATCCTACAAAAATCACACACAGGCTTCGTGTAATGACCTCTTTTTTCGAAAAAACATGTTCACATAGAAAAGCAGATGGCTGGAGTGCCAAATTGGCAAAGCAAAACACAAATTACTCAAAGTCAAGTACAATAATCAGCTTTCACACCAATGTCTGGCTGAACTAAGTATGCTGCTCTGCATGGAGAGCACAAATGGCAAAAAAAATGTTTAAATACCTTCACCGATCTTTTCCACCTTGACGTAGTTCTCCATTGTGTGGCGGCGTCTTGGCTGCGGATAACGAACGATGACCGTTAGTCAGTTTGAAATCAAATGTAGCAGTAAAAGGTAAGATAAAAAAAAAAAAAGCAGACGCGCTCTTCGCAAGGCGACGCACTGTTAAAACACACCTTTCGCGCAGCTTAATGAAAACAATCACATTTTCAGTAAGCCTTTGTAAAACGTGTTCAAGTTCAAACCGGACGTTTACAGCGAAAACGGCACCGCACCATGCAGAAGCTTACAGCCATTCAAATTGCACACACAAATACTATAACTACTCACGTTTAGAAATATTGCCACAGGGATGCGTCCTAACTCGGCAAAAATTGCAAAAAAACTTCCAGCATCGGGACTAACCGACCATGCAAAGCCTCAACCGCCAGTTTTCGAACCGAGCGCCAAATGAGATATTTGATTTCGCCCAGCGGCCAATCGCACGTGAGGCGGGCGAGACTGCTTTGGCTACGTGCTGGTAGTGATACGTGAGCTTGCGAGACTTCGCGAGACACTCGCACAGAGCGTTCACTGCGCCTGCGCGCGATGCCAGCGCCGCACAACGGATGGAGGCGATTAGTCGACTGTTTTTTACACGACCTGGTTTTTTAAGACAAAAATGAGAAACTGTTTTCGTCTATGGGAAAAATGGCGTCTGAAAAGCCGGCCCTGGCACAGACCGGTTTCGTTACCTGCCGATATCTGCAGAAAGCAGCGTTTCAGGGAGGGTTAGGAGCGGGCAATACGCGGCAGCCCTCCCTGAAACGCTGCTTTCTGCAGATGACGACAGGAGGCGAAACAGGTTTATGCTTGCGCCGTCGCAGCAGCAGGTCGCATTCCCATAAGCGCAGGCTAATTAGCACTTTTTTCTTAGACACCAAGTAATTAACTGTGCCAAGTGTAACACTAAACGAAGTCGACGCCAAAATACGATTGTTCTGAAATTTTTGAGCAAGAACAGTGCAGCGGTGCGCGCAAAATCTTTTTTTTTTTTAACGCGCAGCTGTAGTTTCTCACTATAACACATATGTAATATAGTGAGAAAATCTATGTGCGCAGCCAAATACTCAGGACCCAGCATAACTCTTTCGACCTTTACGCTTGCCGCGTCCCTAGTTTTCCCATTGGATCGGAGGTTCTTGTAGTTAATCGCGGAGTGACGGCGCTCGCTGCTGACCCTACTTCTTGTTGCGGAGGAAGTGACGACAGTGACGATCACTTGGCTGGCGTGCGCTCTACCAATGGCTTGACGAGAGAGCGCGGGTGCTACCTCCGGGACTGCAACCAAATGCTGCAACAGACGCCGCTATAACCTCGGAGACAGGGAAACGTCATTCAAGCACAGAACACCCCCTCAAGTTTGGAGCAGCCGCCGCAACTAGCGTTTGCAGCCGACCCTGGTGGAGAGGAGGAAAGAGGCCGGAATCAGCTCAGCTCACGCGGCCATAGAGTTTCCTACAAAAATTTTTGTAGGAAACTCTATGCACGCGGCAGACATTTTCTAAAGTAGGCATTTGGCGCGTTAAGTTAAGGCGCTCGAGCGTGCTCTTGCCAGCAGTTTGCGCTCTTTTAAATTTAACGGCTAAAAAGCGACTTCCGGTGCGTGATTACGGAGCGCGCTCATAGAATAAAGAAGCAGGGGCTTTAAAAGAAGCGCGCTCTACGCGCCCCGCCCTGGAAATGGTGCGCGAGAGCGCGCGCCCGCTACGGCTTCTTGAATAATGTCGTGTTTTCTACTCTTTCCACTGATGCAAGGCCGTTCTCCTTGCTAACTCGTTTCTCCCGCCGCCGCGCAGCCGGGCCATGCTGTGCGTCTGAAGCAGCTGCTCTCAGGCGAGATCGGGCACGTATTGGCGCGCATTGAGCTTGCATCGCATACGAAAGCCGCTGCCTCCGTCGCCGCGCGTCATGTTCTTCTACCTCTTCATCGTCTAACAAGAACTGTAGGAATACGGTCGGCGGGGCCATTTTCGAAAAGCGCGCGAAGTGCGATAGCGGATGCGGAAGCAACATAACATTCGCCAGACGGCGCGTTCGTGCGCCCGAAAGACCATCTATGCGAAAGACAGTCGACGAAAATGGCTGTTAAGTTAAGCCAGGTTATAGTGAACTGGAAGGGAACTTCTAGAACACCATAGCCAGGTTAAGATCCGAAGGCGCGGAGTCCGAAGGCTTCGCACTCGTTTGGTGTTCAGAGCGCGCTAACTTAACGCGCTCATTGACTGAATGCGTACCCTCGATGCCATAGCAGTCATAGCTTGTTCAGTGCGGTTTACCTAAATTATCTGAAACGACATCCTATTTAGCTGGAAACAAAATCTTCAGCTGTTTGAGCCATGCAGCACACATAAACAAGCGCATCAAGTTTTACATAATGCGAAAATACAAAAAAAAAAAACGAGATGCTGGTGCAAGCGGAGTCGCGTTAAATTTTAGCAACAAACATACAACATAGCAATAAACACATGCCTTCCTCCATGGGCAAACAAGCTTTGACTAAAGCTAGCGGCACCATACTGTGCTTAATTCTACATTTCGCTGGCCTTGAAGGGAGGTCAAGCTTGTAAATGGATCTTTGCCTTTTTATTATCACCTGAAAATTGCTCGCTTCAGAAGACTTATCGAAATAATCGGGTCAAGTGTCATTAAAATTGTACATGTGGTACGTCCGCCGAAAAAGATGTGATTCAGGAACTGAATGCTACTGAATGCCGTTTTGTGTGCCCGTGTGGCACGGGTTGACACTAATATTAGTTACGTTGACCTTTATTCATTCTAGCTCGACGAAGGCATGCCCTAAAACAAATAAATATCCACACCACTGGAAGCTACTTTATTACGCGCAAGGTTCACTCAGCTTCACGATAAGTTCTTTCAATGTCTTTCTATTTTGTTGCATCCAACTTGTGAGCAAAGTTCTACGACTACGGTCAGCTTCCGGAAGCACAATATGCTCGGCGCAAACTTGTTGTAGGTTGTACATAACGTAAAGACCGCAGTCGAAAGAATTATGTTGCTGCAGGCAGTCAGACTCGACGACTCGAACTTCCCGTAGCGATAGAAGAGGGGCTAAAGCTCGAGCAATTGACTTAGCGTGGGAGTGGTTGTGTCCCTTGGTCGAGTCATAGTGCTCAAATATCTTTCTGGTTTGATTATAAACGAGAAGGCTCCAGTGACAACCGCCAGGCAGGTCGAACTCTTGACAGTCGTTGACTGGCAACAATATCAACTCTTTTTGTTTCAGTTCCAGCGATTTGAGCACCTGATCAACGTTGAGCGCTGCACCTAGCTTGACAAGTTGTACAACGTCGGGTCCTACGAAGGCGAGGGTATCACAGCGCGATGCGTAGAGTTCGTTTTCAAGGTACTGCATCCAGAACCAGATGATGTTGTCGTTCACCCAGTGCGGTTCGTCCAGTAGCTCCATGTCCGACTCGCGGAGAAGCGTGTCATGGTAACTCAGTACTATCCTACCATGAGAAGCCATCGATTTGGTTACCTGAAAGAAAAAAGAGGGCTTTAATCAATACGCACGACAAGGTGCTTATATTACTTTGACACGGTAAGCAACAGCGTTGAAAGGCAGCCAAGGAGCTTATTCTCAATGCGAGGTAACTAGCCTCGTTCAACGTTGCCTTTTTCTTCTGTTTCTATAAAGGTTGGCAAACATAAAAGTATGTTACCAAATATATGGCAAAGAAAATGACAAACTTACACAAGACAGTCACTCCGGCGGTATGACAGACGACAATGTCACCATCCACGCGTTCTTTAAGAGCACCACTGTCGCACATTAGCGCTGCATTTTTACTGATAATGAGTTCGTAGGGACAATTGTTTCGATCAGCGTCTTTGATCAAGTTACACTGCTGCCACAACCTGTGGGGCTTCGGTAGTACTTCACTGCTCGTGCGCGTGGTGCTTGTTTGTTTACTACCAAGACCGATCGCCGCGACAGGAACGGCCAAGGCAGAAAATAACGTAGATCGGCTTCGGGTTTGTCATCCAGACGTCGCCGTAATCGCAATTTTTTGTCGAACCACCTGTCCAACCGTAGAAGAACCCCTTGCAGCGGCTGTGCTGTCCGGCGCTTGGGGGAGGCAATTGGTAAAGTTTTCATGCCGAAACGCTAAACAAAATTGGGCTATGCAGGGTGCCGAGCAGACCTGCAAGCACGCCGAAGCCAGTGAAAGGTAATGGACCCAAGGGACACGGCTTGAGCTCCGGCTGCATGTAGCCTTGCGGTCACTGAGCGTCTGTGTTTCTCCACGGCCCGGCTTCGAGTGCTGCATTCAAGCTGGATCCTTCACAAGTCACCGGCATGGAGCCACAGCCGGGTGTGCTGGACATTCTGGCTCAATTCTGTCACCGGCTGCTGCATTGGGGACCACTGACGGCGCTTTTCATCATCAAATTCATTTTTCTGACCAGCCTGTACGTGACATCTATGTGGCTCTCGCCTTATGGTTCAACGTTAGGTACCGTCAACCACGCGATATTCATCGGTTGGGTTGGAGTCCTCCTGTACAATTTCTTCATGGCCGTCGCTATGGGACCGGGCTTCGTGCCTCTGAAGTGGAGGCCGGTGAGTAGCGAGCCTGACCTCGGCCCGTTTAGTTTCAGTTGATGCATCGGTGCGCGAAGTCTGGTCCGCGTTTGAGGACTCTTTGCTAAGCAGTGCCACAATCGGCGCATCCCTTGACAAAAATGCTGTAAATAGTTCGCTGGTGATCACAGGTGCGCGTACACAGCCGTAAACCGAAAGGGAGCGGTACGCGAATATTACGTTCACCTCACGGTACTTTAATTACGTTACTATTATACTTTTTTGTGGCCTTTTCATAGAATTTTAAATTTTGCTTTTTGACCTTATTGCATTTACACTCGTCAAAAAAAATGTGTTGGACAGTGTGCACCGGTAGTACATCGCCCGGAGGCAACGTTGAGCTATAGCTTCATGTATAATAATACCTTCAGATACCATGCCATTTATTAGGCTCACGTCATTGCAAATGTAAAACCATGTCAGCGAAAAATGCATGTAGGTAGAGCACAGTAAGTGCAGGAGGTATGAAGTGGGGATTGGCTAGTTTAGTGGCCAGTGTTGTTGATTTACCTTCCTGTATCTGCCCCACTTGCTGCCTCATATGGGTGCATGGATCTGTTATAATAAACATGCTCTGTGCACCTACACATGGTGTCTGCACAATAAAATGTTCTAGTTTTTCACTTTCACTTGCAGGACCAGCCAGATGACGAGCAGTTCCTGCAATACTGTGCAAACTGTGATGGATTTAAGACACCGCGGTCACACCACTGCCGCAAATGTGAAAGGTTGGTATTTTCAGTGCACTAGTTTCACCACTGGGAGTCTTTTGCATACTATTGGAGTGCACCTGCATTTGATAAGACATAAAAAAAAATACAAGTTACTGTCATGTGGTAATTTAGAGCATCTATTAAACAAAAATGATTTCATATTCTGCTCATTGCCACCGAGACAATAACTAGTGAGTTGTAATCATTTTTTATTTTTTTTTTTGCAAGCTGTGGATTGCTGGTATCTGCCCATATGCAGTAGTAGTGAACAAAGTCTAGCATAGATAATAGTTAAAATTCATTACAGATAGGCACACCTGGCAGAGGAAATGCCTGAACCCCAGATGCTTAAACCCTTTGATGCCAGAATTATGACTTGAGTCATGACATGGTCATTCAACTATTCTCAGTTTATAATTGTAACACAGAGTAAAGGAGCTAATATGGTTATACACACAAGAACTGGCCTCTCGATGCAGCCTTTAAGCCCTTCCCACCGATGGTAACCGCCATTTTAGCGTGGCTTGTGTGACATAAGAAAGTGTGGGACCACCATGGCATCATGTGGTCCGAAACCATGTGCACACTGTGCAAAGAAGGTGCATACCCACCATTGTGTGAGTGCTCCAGCAGAAGCCAAACTCGGAAGGCAACGGCTGTGTGTATAGATTTCTGCCATGAAGTATTTGGAGCATAAAATTGAGGAGTGTGAAGCCTTCCACTCCTTTTGTCTCATGTACAGCTCCCATGCCTTAAGTTTCAAGGACTCTTTTGGAAACTTGAAGAATGACATAAAGCTCTCCATGCTTCGCCCACTCTGGCCCAGTGGCACATCAATGTCGTCGCTCTTGCATTGTGCCTGCAATTCTTTCACTGGTGCGATAAAAATAGCATAAACCAGGGAATGCTTGCAGAAACTATCTTAGGCTGACCACCGAGAATACTCGTGCAAACGAAACTGAATGCATTTACCTTGCAGAATGTACTTCATTTCATCACGTGTCTGTGTTGCCAGACATCTGTACCGTTCAAGTGCGATGTAAAAAAACGTTTAATAAAAGTTTTCTACCTCACTAAATGTGCTCAAAATTTACCAGCTTGCTGTGGGACCTGTACAGTTTAACATGAAATGCATAATTCAAGCTCAAAAATTTGATGTCATGGCTTCTTTAAAGAGACAATAAGATTCTTTGTGCGTCTTTCAGCTTTTGGTTTGACAGAGCCCTCAAAGTTCTGAGGGTGCAGTACTAGCATGCTGTTTATGACAACTCTGATGATGAGTTATGACAAGGCTGATGAAATTCTAGGAAAAAAATTGTGTTATTCATGGACAGTATATGTCAAATCTACTTTAAGGTTAATTCGTGTGCAAAGCAGCTATTTAGTGCTGAGGCTGTATAGCTTCAGCATTTTGTACACTTTGTGTGAGAAAAGTGGCTACACATTCCACTGAAACAGCTTGCAATATTTTGCAATACTCACTTCATACCCAGCTGCATACCTGCCAACTTTAGGATTTTATCATAAAAGGCCACATTTTTAAAGGTTCTTTATGATAGCCATTATGACACCAATAATTTTACAATCTTCAATTCTAATTTAGGGTACCACTCATTTTAGAAGATGCAGTCACCAACCGATTTTTCAGAGGCCGATCTATGGATCTGCATCATTATTCCAGTGCATCTGCACCACTGCCACTCACCCCGTAGAAACCCTGTATAATGGCAACTAAAATTCCAGCCTCATTGCATGAGTATTTTGTGAATAAATTTTGTGGATATTTTTGTATGTCTGTGGTACAGATCATTCTGTGGACTAGTGCGACTGTTCACAGCATCCCTACAGAACAAAATTTGTCATTTTCCTCATAAACAAGCAACATCTCGCGTAATAAAAAAATTTTGAGTATTTTTCAAAAATTTTCATATTTGTTCAGACTCCAACTAGTATTTTATGAATGTTAAGGTTGGCAGTTCTGCAGCAGACATCCTGCAGGAACACAGGGCCAGTACACCTAAGAGGTGTGGGCTCTCCTTATTTTTGTCCTACTTTTAACTAAAGAGGGAATGAAGTTTACCAGGGTGCAGGCTGCACTATTAATTTTACTGTCAGTACTGAAGTACTCAAGTAAAATTTAACACTGCACTGCAGTTCAAGCAATATTGTATTAACCCTAACTTCCTGGTATTTTGCTCACTTTCCAACTCCGCATTCATCGTTTTGTGCTTGGTGGTGAACGTCTGAACAACATATGCATGCAAACTAGGTGACTTGCTGCATGTTGCATCATTGATAATCTGCTTGCTTAATTGGGCAAGACATTTTTCAATAGGGAGAGGAACTGCAACCGCTACTGTAATCTGATTAATGCTAGCATGCAAATTTGCATTCTTTTGCCTTGTAACTAGCCACGGCACATTGTGGTCGCCTCACAGTCTTGCCTACGAGACTGCTGCCACAGTACCCATAGCTGTGAGCGGCATAGTGGAAGTCCAGCATGGCTAATGTTGAGATGGTCACAATGCTGCTGAAACTTCAGAATTTGGAGAAGAGCAGAATTCTTTGTAGTGTAGTCTTTATCGGATATAATTAGTTGTCTAGCTAAGGAAGTAATCTTACTATGACAATTTTTTAAAAATATGAATGCTTCTATTAAACACTAAAATACATCAAATTGTGAAGGCTGCAAGCACAGCCTTTCACATTGCTAGCACGAACATATTAGTGATATCTCAAAAAAAAAAAAAGACAGATGCAGCACAGGAAACTGTGTAAAATAGCTGGAAGCTCAATGGAACTGTGTGCTGTTGTTTGCACAGTAGACAAGTGCATTGATAGCATTTAGCTGAGTGCTGATTGTGTACTGTGATAACTTGACTCATGTTTCTGCAGTAAATCTATTTTATATAAATTTAGAATGCAAAGAATAGGTACAGCCTGTACAGTTCTGCTGTGACTAAGATCGGGACCTAGGCATCTAAAATTCTTTGTTCGCAATTTGTCAGAACAGTGCCTATTGTCTCATTATTGCCTCAGTTGCTATCATATTGGCCAGTGAACATGAGCCAGCCAGTGACAAGGTGCACTTACATGAGAAAAGTTTCATGAATCTAAGCTCAGGTTCATTATTTCATCCAAGTTTTCACTTAGTTCTTGTGTCATTGCTGTATCCCTACATTGGCACATATTGCACGAGGATGAGGATTCCTAATCTTAGTGGCCTTGGTGTCCCTAGCTTTCACAGTCACCCAACATAACACAATTTATTGGGCATCAAAATATGGTGGGAAAATGGAGGGATGTTTCAGGTAGTTATCAAAGTAGATATTGTGCTCCAAGTTATGGGTTGGCAAACTTATAGTAAAGGATGTAATTTTTGAAATTTACGGCAAGTTGATAATTATGTTGATATGCACGGTGGCCACATAACAAAAAAAAAAAAAAAAGAAAAATAATTATAGAAGCTTCAATTTTTTTTGTTTAAGTAGAAATAGAAACTATCAATAGACTGTACGTACACCTTGCATGCTGCATCACTTTGATGGAAAGTATCATGGCAAAGCTGCAACAAGAGGTGTGCAACGGCACACACTAACAGTCCTGCTGGAAGTTGACACATTGTGTGACTGGGTAGCTTAGTCCTGAACTGCCATTCACAAGAATTGAGAATGTTCAGAATTTAGCATAAATGGTTCTTTGTGGTAAATGGTGCTTCTGGCAAAAAATAGCATCTCAAATGCTGACAAATTTGGTAGGATGTAATCTCCTCCGTGGCAAAGTGCTCTGTACACAGCCTGTTTACGTTATCTTTGATGTCTTCTATTAGCTTAAAATAGAATTGGCAAAACTAGCTTGATTGGCTACTCGTGTAATTGCACCTGCATACTGAAATAGTTGCAAAAGAAGCCATTAATATCTGTCTATAGAACTGCTATATCAAATGGGGAATTAGCCAGTAACAGTTAAAGAGGCAGGGCATGCGTATGTGCTGCTTTTATGCTGTCTTTTGAGCCAAGAACTGTAGAGGGCCTTATTGGCCCCCGTACCACTTTTGAGCTTGTAGGTGAGGGAGCAATTTCTCTCTAGCCTTTGCTACCCTCCCCACAGGTGCTCTCTCCTCCTTGCCACATACTTCTCTGTGAGACGTAGACACAAAATCAGCAGCGAAAGTCACATTGACACTTTTTTCTCGTTCGAAAACACCAACTTCTGCTTATCAGAAGTCCACTGCTTTTTGATACATGCTGTTTCCATTGCACACGTGATTTCACCTCTACATGAGGTGAAATCACTTTCCACATGACAAGTGAGATGAGGTGGACAAGAGACGTGTGACTGCATGGCAAAGGCAGGCTAACAGATGGAACGGAACTGATGTCTCCTGTAGATGGATCATTTGGCAGCTTTTATCCAGGTGACGTCAGGTGCGTGTCGTTGTTGGCATCAAAATGTGTAAACAAGGTACTGGAGATGACCATGTGATGGATTTTAGAATTATCAGAGGGGGTTTGGTACCCTTTGAAGGGGTCCTGTGAGGAAACATTACTGTGATGAAACTACATTCTTTCTGCTAGGTTTCCACTCCAGTCTTGAGTAAGCTGATAGTGAGGAGAAATACATGAGCGAAACATTAAGCATCTAGAGCTTAGCTGTACAGCACTTCATGTGTCATTGATTTTTCCATTTTTCTTTCTTCACCTAAACAGAAGCAATACCATACTTTAGTTTTCCATTTAGTGCAAAACTAGTTAAAGTTTTCATTGCATGAGTTGTCTTATTTTAGGCAGTTGCTCCCATCTTATGCTAATTCTAGCTAGGCTAGTTTTCTTTGCAATAGTTGCATGTTCCACTTTTGTGAAGACTTAAAGTACATTCTGCATTGCATTCCTTTGTGTCAAAACTTTCATTTAAGCTGGTTTTAAGCTAAAGTAATACTGTGCCTATTATCAGCACAAAATGCACATCTGAAAGAACTTACATATATTAGTGCAGTGTACCTTATTTAGATGTATTGTCGAAGAAAATATAGCCAGTTATTTTGCTTGTTTCACTGTAGCTTTGCCACACTTCAACTGCTATAGCCCCCCCCCCCCCCCCGCCTTTCTTTTTTTTGTGTGAAAAATCTGATTACTGTATGAAAAAGCTGCTGATGCTTTGGAGTAGCCTGTGCATAACAAGTTTCAGTTGTTACTCATTGATTCTTTGCAAGCTTACAGTTGCAAACACTAGACAAAGCCAGTCATGTTAGTGGTGATCTAAGCCATCTTTGCTCTCTAATAGGATCTTTCTTTTTTAATTATAAGTAGCTTAAATAAATAGCGGGGTTTCACCTCTCCAAAATACACAGAGTTATGAGGGACACTGTAATGGAGGGGTGTACACGGAGTTGGTTCGAATGCGGTACAACAGCGTTACTTCTTCCCAAGTAAGTACATGGATCATACAGACTGGGTGTGGAGCCTGATAGATCGCTCTAAAGTGATTGCGGATTACATTCTTAGAGTTCTGAAAAATCTTTGGCACTCTTACTTTTGGGACACATTTCAGTGCCCGGTGTGCAAGAGCGTCAGCTTTTTCATTTCCTTCAATTCCTACATGGGATGGGATCCACTGAAATTTTACGGTAAATCCCTTGCTCATTAGAACTTTTATCAGTGCCAGAGATTGCCTTGTAAACTTGTCTCAAGGTAGGCCACGGTGTAATTGTTGTAACGATGATGCCGAGTCCGTCAGCACCACGACGTCACGTGCAGAATGAGAGCGAAGTTTTCGCAAGACCGCGGTAATGGTGGCACTTTCTGCTGTTGTGGATGACACTATGCGAAAGGATAGACAGTTGGGCGAGTTGGCATGGTAACATGATCTTGGCTTCTAGCGCGAAGGGAAACACGGACCTTTCTGTGTCCGTGTTTCCCTTCGTGCTAGAAGCCAAGACACTATGCGATCCAGGCGGCCAGACCAAGACACATCAAGGGAGGGCTTGGTTATTCAAGACTGGACGATGCGCTTCCCTGTTCTGTGCCTTCTGTAGTGAGATCGCCGACATTGAACATTTCGTTTGGATATGCCTGCAGTTAGACACAGAAAGGAAAGCGATGGTCGACAGCCTGCCGTAGAATGGTATTCCGCATAGGGCCTTTGACGACGTCGTTTTCCCCAGAGGGCCTGCGGCAATCGGGAAGAGGGCGCAACGACTGCTGATTGCCTTCATTCGAGATATAGGGCTCTTCGACACCTGGTGATACACACTGTGACACTCATAGAAGGCTCAGGCGGAACAATTGCCGGCTATGTATGACAGGCTAACCCCGCCTGCTGCAACACCACCACCACCACCACCACCACCCGCTGCTGTAATGGAGGGCTCTAAGTTAATGTTGAACTGCCTGGGGTTCTTAAATATGCACCTAAATCTAATAAATGAGCATTTTTTGCATTCTGCTCCCTTTGAAATGCAGTAACCGTGGCAGGGAATCAAACCCACAACCTCGTGCTAAGCAGGTCAACAGCACAGCCTCTGCCACCGAGGCAGGTATAAAGAGTTTTGATGAGAAGAGTTGGCTTTAGTTAATATGGTTCTTATGGTGTGCACTCAAGCCTCACATGTACCATTAGTTTAACTCTTTCATTACCGATAGAAGTGTGCTCATTCTTGGTGCATTTATGTTTTAATGTTTTATTTCAAGACTTAGTAGTCGTGGCACACACCGCACTGCATAAAATGCTAGCCTGATCACTGATGTTTTAAATGGTTGTGAAGTAACTATAATTACTCAGACATTAATTACATTAGAATTCTTGTGTGAAACTTCAAAGAGGCACCTCAAGGGACATGAATGAAAGTAATAATTTGCTATTTTTAGTATAAGTACTGAGGAGTAAGAAGAAATCTAGAATATGTGAAAATGCACCTAGCTCCTAGCTCCCAACTTCTGTAAATCAGATCATGCAAAAAAATTAAATTTGTTGCCGTCAATACTACCCATAGTGGTGTCCACGCTATGTGGGAAAGCAGTAGCTTCGCAAATAAGAAAATCTGTAAGTTCCTCTTGTACAGGGAGCACTTATCTTTACTCATTGCAGGAGGCACCCGGTTTGTTTTTTATTGCATTCCTTAGGCTCGTGAGGCAATGGTTGTCAGGTCAGGGAGCATGCAGAGCATGCATGCTCTATTGTGCGTTCAACTGACACTGAAGCCTTAACATGCTTTGTTTAGTTCCTGTGCAGGACTGTAAAGTAATGTGGAGTGTTGCACAATATTGTACAGTAATGAATAAAGGCATTTACATAGGCAGTGTTCAAAATGTAAGATTAGACTGTTAGTCAAGCTTCAGTGGAAGGTCAGCCTGAAATAGACTATGTACTCTTGTTTGAGTGAAAACTCCACGCAATGGGAAGAATTGCTCATAATAATTTGTATGCTGTCGAATCCCTGATAAGTAAAAGCAACCCACGGTGGGAAAAATAAAGTTGCCCTTGAAATCTGTCCAGCACAGTTATCAAAATAATGTGCACTCATGTGCATCTGCTGTTGTTTGAGACGTCGTTAAAACAGCCTAAACGTTGGACCAGAAAATTAGACAACCAGACAGAAGCTTCTGTGTCTTCACTGCTGCTTTCTGCTAAAATTTATGTTGCCGAGTCAACCAAACTGTAAATTTTATGACGTTTCCTTGAGGAAATCCTAAGAACACTGGAGGCTAGTTTTGACGATACCTCCATCTGTAGTTTTATGTTTCCAGCCTCCCCAACCTGCAAAAAATTGTCAGTTCTGACAAATATTTAAAGTTCGGTCGTCATTTCGTATGTTGCATGGCATTGTTGGTAAAAAACATTCCAATGGAAATGTTTAACAACGCATAGAAAAACTGTCGGTCAAGTTGATCGATTTCTGTAGGCATGGTAGCGGAATAGTTATTTTGAAACAGAAAATGACTGATCAGAATGCCTTTTATGCATAATTACATAGAAGTGTGACATGTGATCACCTTGTAGCCAATTTCTAAGCATGGAGTAGCCCCAAACATGCACTGTGCATTGGAGTATCAGAATTGTTCACATTTGAATTTTTGCTGATAGTACAAGCTAAATATATTGAAAGCTTTTTTTGTATTGTTGCCATAGTTTTATCATGGTTTCAAGCAGTTTGTCTTGGTGTGGATTGCAGGTGTGTCCTCAAGATGGACCATCACTGTCCATGGATCAACACTTGTTGTGGGCACCGGAACCATGCCAACTTCACACTTTTTTTGTTCTTTGCTGTCTGTGGTAGCATTCATGCCTTGGTGCTGTTGATCATGGGCCTGGCTAAAGCCTATCACAGGGTGAGAAGTACAAGCCACTTAGTTGAACTGCATGGCACGTCACTTGTGGATTACGGGGGAAAGAGTTTGCATGACTTGCTTGCCTGATGCAAAACAGGAGTACTAGTTGGAGATCTCTTGGAGAGGCCGTCATTCTGCGCTGGACATAAAATAGGCTGACTGTGATCGTCTGCATGGCCAACTTTGTTGCTCCATTTTTTCTTGCTTAGAATTAAGAAAAAAAAAACGTTTATCTGTGCTTTTTTACCTCGGAGCATGAGCCTTACAATTTGGTCTGGAAAAAAAATCTGGTAAAAGAAAACTACTGACTTTCAGGGTAACTGTGCTTTGGAAGCCAAATCTTTTTAGTATCAATGCTAGGATTATAAAATGTTTCATGTTTTCTTTTCAAAACTCATTCGTGTTATAATGTTGTGTGTTGTTGATTATTTGATATGCAGCACTAAGATAATGATTTTCTTGTGCATGGCTCTTTCGCGTGATAATCTTTTCCAATGCACATATAGTTATTTCTCTGCAATTTACTGTACAGTCGAATTAAACAATTAAAATGTGCTTACAAAGGGTGTTTTAAACAGATAAGATAGTAATTATGAATGCAATGTTTCTATTTCAGGTGCAACCATGCCTGCCAAGTTTGGTGATTTTGTGGCAAAATGCACCCCCCCCCCCATATTTTTCTTAGCTTTTTTGAGTGGCTTGTATACAATTACCGTAATGATGCCAGCAATTTTATCATTTTTGCTTGGCATTTATTTTAAGGCAAACTGGTATATATAATTATATATGATATATACAGGGTGTTTCAGCGAACACTTTCAAAATTTTTTTAAAGGTTGCCTGTGGCAGATAGCTCAATTCTAGTTCGTGGGTCGGTCTACTCGAAGCGGCGGACACTACTTGCGCAAAAAATTGAAATGCAAAATCGACTAATTAACAAGAATTCACTAATTAACTTTTTAGCTAATTATCTTATGACCCATATTGCAATTTACAAATTCTAGCAGTGAACTTGTGATCCACTTGGAACGAGTTCTCAGGACAGCACCAGTTTCGACATATAAATTCCTGAACATTGCGGATAAATGCATTGGCGTTCCAGTTAGCTGTGTGCTTCAGTGCATGAAAGGACGTTTTGTTAACAAATTAACCGGAACTCCAATGCATTTCTCCGCAAAATTAGGGAATTTATATGTCGAAACTGGTGTCATCTTGAAAATTTGTTCCAAGTGGATCCGCCTTGCGAACTCCACGGCTAGAATTAGTAAAATGCAATATGGGCCATATGGTAATTCGTTAAAATCGCAATTTGTGAATTTCTATTAATTAGTTGATTTTAGATGTCAATTTTTTGTGCAAATATTATCCGCCGCTTCGAGTAGGCCAGCTCATGAACTACCACTGTGATACCTGCCACAGGCAACTTTTAAAGATCTTTGAAAGTATTTGCTGAAACGCCCTGCATAGTGTGTATATAGCTCTTTCTCTGCAATTTGCTGTGCAGTCGAATTAACTAATTAAAATGGGCTTACAAAGGGTGTTTTAAAAATATAAGATAGTAGTTATGAATACAATGCTTGTATTTCAGGTGCATCCATACCTGCCAAGTTTAGCGATTTTGTTGCAAAATGCCCCCCCCCCCCCTTTTTTTCTTAGTTTTTTTGAGTGGCTTATATACAGTTACTATAATGATGCCAGCAATTTTATCATGTTTGCTTGGCATTTCTTTCAAGACAAAACTGATTTGAAATGAACACAAATATCAGTCTTTTGGAGGGCAATCATAGTGTGCTCACATTTCTTGCGTTAATTTAAGCTTCATTTTTCATTTATGGCTAGGGTGGCTAGCATGGTTTATACTCAGTGCTCTGTGTAGTACGTTACCAGTGTGTTGCAGTGATGTTATGTCAGAAATGAAGTCTCACAAGGAGGAGAGGTACAGGTGTTTGGCAGCACATGCTGCTTTCTCACTCTAGTCACCAAGTTCTTGTTGCATTTGAATACAAAGGAACACAACAACAAGCCAGTGCTCTTCACAGCAATATAAAGCTTCACAAATATTAAGTCTGTTCATATTTGGCAGGACCATTCTGCAACTAGTGTGGTGCTTATTCACTGCATGACTCATAGAGCGTGTTCAGTCTGTTTCAAAATTAGAACGAAGACATCTCCCATAATTAGGTAAACTCGTAGGCTTATTAAAATTATTGGGTTAAATTGTAATCACCTCGCAATTCCCATACATCCTATGCTACAAACAGTGTTGCAGGAAAGGAAAAAAACAGCTGCTCTTTTATGTTTTCTCTCCGTCCAAATTTTTGGCAACCCTCACTTCATTACCTGGTGTGTGCTTTTATGATGCATCTGCAGTCTTTTTAAAGGGGTACACGATAATGTTTTCGTCTTTTTTTTTTTCGATAAATGAAGGTTCAAGCTCTCTAAATCCTAGAAAAGATACTGGCAAGCATCAGAGCACTCTAAATAGTTTACTGCAATATGTGTTTCTATGAGCCACTTTTAATGTTGGTATCCACAAAGTGGGTGCGTCATGATACATGTTATATCCCCATTCCTTGATGATTGTGGCTTTCACATCTGAGCATAGCCAGAAGAAATGCGCGCAGACCTCTTGGTGATGTTTTGTGTATGTGTCTCTCTACGTGTGTGAACGTCATCACATCTAGCTTTATTGCTAGACGGGGTCAGCAATTTCGCTCTGTGTCATGACGTCACGATAATATCAATGATGCTAGGCCCGAGGTTTCGAGTCTAACTTTAGTGTCAAATTAAAATACCATATACCAAGTGTTTCCCGACCTTTACACTCACTATGGAAGAAGTGTTGTACAAGTTCTACTACTGCGAAAATATGTCGGTACTCTCTTAGCACCTTTACGGCAAGCAGCTGGAGTTTACTGTTCAAGATTGCTCGGACTTAAGTCTGGGGAAACAAACCTGAGGTCTTGGGAAACCCAAGTGGCATATTCAGATAAAAATCTCGAAGTCCATGCTTTGTTTTCCTGTGTGGTCATTTAGGCTATGCCGTCTCGTAGAAATCTTTCTTTTACTTCCTCATCCATCTTTGCAGAAATATTACATGCGCCAAGGTCAAGAGGACAATCTAGTCTACCTAGGTTTCTTCCCTTTTCTGGCCACGGTGCTGAGCCTGGGCTTAGCCATTGGTGTCATCATTGCAGTAGGAAGCCTCTTTGTTATACAGGTCAGAATACTGTGATTCATAGGTGATCTGGCGAAGATGAAAAAAATAGTAATAATAAAAATAATAAAATAAAAATCTCTGTTCATTTACAAAGTCGACATACTAAAAAGAAACATAAAGACAGTTTAGGCTGATAAAGTGTTCTTGAAATCTCCATTTTAGGTAATTTCATTATAAGAAGTTGATTACTGGGTCATTCCACGCCAACTGGTGCTCGGGAAAAATAATTTCTCTCAAATAATTACGAAAAAATTACAGGTATATAATCATTACTTCGACAGTGTTTCCCCAAACTACGTTGAACGGAAAAAGATTTTTGGCCACGTGAGCGCCATTTGAATTTCACAAAATGATGGAAAACCAGATGCAAAAAAGAAATTTGCCAAAAATCGACTGTTGAAACTTGAAAATAACCAGTAAAACAACTTAAAAATGCACTTTGTGTTCTGGCGCAGTAGGCTGATAAGGCCCATGACCGGAAGTTTCTTGGGGCCACATTCTCGCTGCTGTTATCGCGCGAGTGAAACCGTCTATACATATGCGGCCACGTACGCGTGAAACGTAGAGCGGCCCACAAATCACTTTCATGAGCGTGAACTGGAAGCACCACTTGAATGAGAAACGTTCAATCACCATGAACGCAGTGGAAACATACCAATTATTTGGTGAATATTTTTGATAGGGAGCTTTATTGAGCATATTTCACGAGTTTTGTGATGTCTATACTATTCTTCCTGCTACTTCGGGCCAGGTAGACAGCAGTCGGCAAAGTTCTTATTGGGACACGAACCACAGGGTGTTTGTGATGTCATGCGTCAGGAAACCATTTTCACAGAATACTTTTATAAAAGTAGTCTGAGAAAATGAAAGTGATTCGTGACCTGATCTAACACTTAACGCATAGGTGGCCGCATATGTGTACTTCCAGTAGCATGGAATTGCGCCATGTCGATCTACCTTAACTAAGCATACCTTCAAGATTAAAATTATTACTAACTCCTGGTGATATCGGTTTTCTTTCCTCACCACACAGACCACCATGTGCACCACCCTGGTTTGTATTTCTCGCCAACATGCTGTCAGGTGAAGTGAAAGCACAAACCAAAGTAATGCAATGGTGGGACTCAAATTCAAAAAATGTTTTCTCGGTGAAAACACAAAATTACTTTGCTTAAAGGGCCCCTGAAACGGTTCGGACAAATTTTGTAGACGCGTAGGGTACAGCTTAAGTAGAACATTCGCACCACAATTTAAGTGAAGCGTTACGTATAATGGAGCTACAAGCGATTAGAAGTTACCCTCCTCCCCAGCCATGCTTTTCCTCCTCAACTCGTTCGCCGAGCGAGCGGGGCTAAGCTCCGCCTTCACTGGTCCTGCGTCACGATGCGACGTCACATCGTCCACTTCCGGTTGTTTTGGAGCCCGCCCCCGCCCGCGCGAAACCTCTCCGCTAGCCGCTTGGCTGTCGACCCCAAGCGAGAGCTATCGAAGCAGCGTGCGTTGCGAGCATTCTGTCGTAGCGCCGAACGTGTCTGGTATTCCGTTAACCACAGGCAAGCTGGTCATTTCGGCAAATGACTGGAGGCATAAACTCAAGATGATGAAGGAACTTTGGCGTAGACGTACGTGAGCGGCCTGATCGGTCTGCACCGTCCAGACACTTGTTGGCGCAGGGCTTAACCAGCCAAACAAAGCGCTAATATTGCTCTAACCAAGTGTAAAACATTTTAAACATTTATAAAAACAACGTGTTGATGATTACACTCCTGCAAAAAATACGCACCAGCAGCAAAGAAGAATACGCTTCGTTGCTGCTACTGTGTATGGTTGAGCTCTATGCCACCAGGTGGCTGCACCGTGCAGACCATTCACATTTGCCCTTCTGCTCATCTCGGCTCATCTCGTTACGGCACAGTCAAGCGGCCAGACCCTGTCCCCTTGCGCTTACGTTTGCCCTAATACGGGACTCACGAAACGCTTTTCCGTTAGTAATCTTCCGGTGTAAAGTGACGGCCACAAACTCGCAAATCCTGGTGCCGATCGGATAGCGGCAGTCCGATGCGCAGCAGCCAGTTCGCTCGTACGCTGCCTTGCAGAGGGACACGATGTCGCAGCTTGACATATTGCCAGTCGCTACGTTTGCAGTCCACAAGGCAACAAAGTCGAATCATAGTGCTCGCGAAAAGACTGAGACCAACGCTGACCGCGGAGCTTTCGTCAAAATGGAGTACGTTGTAACACAAGCAGAAGACACTTGCTGTGTGCCGGAAGTGCTTAAGTGTACTGAAAAATTGTTCTTGTGCATTCTCTTTATGCTACTTTCTTTTTATAAAAACAAATTAACTAACATTCTAACTATTACGAAGATCATTTGTTTACCATAAAGTTGGAAAAATTATCGATCACGCGCCCTGGTCAGCCAATCGGATAGCTCGCCCCACTGACTTCATATGGGTGATTTCGGTCATATGGGTAGGGGCGGCTTAAAATTCCGCCGAGCAGTGCGCTGCGATCGGCAGCGATGTGCATTTTTAAAACCTTATAATAAATTACACGCTTTACGCAGAGCACTTAGATGTGTCAATTAATGATCAGAAGGACCTACTCTAACGACTCAGTACGTTTGTAGAAAATCGTCAAAAGCGTTTCAGGGTCCCTTTAAAATTTCTGTTACGAAAGCTGTTATTCTTCTCAATGATATCCACTTTTCTGCTTAGGTATTTTTTCATGGGCCACCTTAGTGCATTACTAATGTCTAAACATAGACCAAAATAGCATTTCTGCCAAATTCAGGCTTTTATTTTGGAGTCTGGGAGCATCACATAGGTGAAAATAACACTTCAGAAGATAGAACCTTTTAGTGGCAGTCCTATAAAGGTAATTGCAGGGTTTCTCCCCTGGCCGTTTTTTGTGAAAAATTATGCAAGAATTGCGCTTTTTCACCTTGGTGCTAAGGAGTAAACAATATGAAGTTATTTTGTGAAACTATTTTATAATCAAAGTGCTGCTATGTTCAGACAAAGCAAAACCAAAATTTTTGAAATAATGCGCAAAACGGTCTATTTCTGGCAAATTTTTTTTTGCACCTGGTTTTCCATCATTTTGTGAAATTCAAATGGTGCTCACGTGGCCAAAAATTTTTTTCCGTTCAAAATATTTAGGGAAGATACTGTGCAAGTAATGCTTATGTTTATGTAGATGTCAATTTTCTGTAATTTTTTTAGAGAAATGATTTTTCTTGAGCGCCACGGTTGGGACAGTTGCTGTGTAATGACCTTACTATAAGAGAAAACAAATGCCAATCTTTCATTTGAATTTCGCGGCCAGTGCTCAAGCGCTGCTATGTTATGGATTTCAAACTATATTTCATATTTGGCACATTGTGGAGAGGGACACTAAAGAGAAAATTAAGTAAGCTTATAAATATATATAATATAAATATAAATATAAAAACTTCATTTAATGAACTTCACGCTGAGAGGTTGATTTCTAAAAAAGAGAATGAGGGCCAAACTTGCATTTTTCGCCGAAATTCCCACGTCGATACGTTTGTGTGATGTTATGTATTTGAAAGTAGGCTGTAGTAAAAGTTCTTGAAACTTCCCAAGTTCTCTTTGGTATGTTAAACTTCCCAAGGCTCTTAAACGCTCTTAAACTCTCTTAAAGGCTCTTAAACTTCCCAAGGCTCTTTAGTATGTTAACTATGCCCAAGCAAATGCCATTGAAATCATTGACGTCACAGCGAGCTTGTGTGGGGACTTGAAGGCAGCGTTGCCACCCATTATGTCGTTTTTGTGTCTTTTTCTGGCTTGTTAAGCCTCCTCTCATGCTATCAGTGGCTTTTCTTGTATTGTAGAAATTAGTTTTCTGATGTAGTTCAACTTATCTTTCTCATTAATGTCCTTTTAAGAAGCAGGGTTTATCCCCAGTGTATAAGTCAACTCTCGTTACAATGGACCCTGATAATCTGACAAAAAACATCCGTTTTATCCGAAGCCTGTAATATACGAAACACCTCACTTTGGAAGCTTTTGTTGTAATTTCTGACACTTTTATTGTAAAGAGAGAGTGATAAACGTCCAAAGTAAAAAAATTTTAAAAAGTTGCAGTTTTGCTCGAAAGGAGAAGCATCGATTGCGATAGAAAATTAAGCAAAATAAGTGCGGCAGCAGCAGGAAGCGAATTGACCTTCAAGCTGTCTCTCACTTCAACGCGGACTAAACGTCGAAAACACAGCGCATACAGAGCTACCGGCACTGTGCGCACTTTGTCCACATCGCAGATCGCTTTGAAGATGAGCCCGCGTGGGCTCGCACCTTGTTCACATCGCAGATTGCTTTCAAAAGACGGTGCCCGCACGGGCAAGCACTTTGTCCACATCGCAGATTGCTTTCAAGATACGGCGGCCGCACCCGCCATAAGCAGCAGCTGTCGGAGTAGACTCCCCCTGCTCTCGCCTTACCCCCCCCCCCCCCCCTTGCCTCGCGCGCGATAGACGACGGCGCGTTTCCGCCCCGCCTTCCTACCTCACGTGTACAATATTGAGCCGCGGTCATTGGCTGACCCTCGTAAGTCAGTTGTCAGCTCGTGTCGACACGGCAAAAATATGTTTTATAAGCCCGATTCTGAAAAAAAATTGCTGCTCCTTTCGTCCGCTGTAGCCGATGGTCCGTTGTAGCGCGGTCCGTCAAAACTGAACTTTGTTGCACTAATAAAATAGGTAGAACAAAGTAAGGCTGGTCCGTTATATCCAAAAGTCTGTTGTAAACGGGTCCGTTGTAACGAACGTAGACTGTAGTTGGTTAACTTAGTCTGCCTTTCAATTGGACTGTGGTCCAAAAAGGCACCTAAACATGTTAAAACTTCTCAGCAGCAGACAACTTTGCATTTTTCCATCGGGACTGAACTGACAAAAGTTGGATGTGAAAATAATAAGATGTGTGCAGCTCTCACAACTGACCACAGGGCGGTCAGCAATGTTGACCAACTTGTATGTTCGTCGCTGAAAATTGTCATTGTGAGCTGACTCATCAGTGATCAAGTCTGTGAGTCACTATATATTCTACTCATAGCTCTTCTACAGAAGCTGAGGTGTGTCACTGTCTACCCTATATTGTGCAGAGAACGAAAGCTGCTGGCTCAATCTTTGTCTTGAGGCCCCTTTAATGTTATATCATTTTGGAAGACTGCAGTAATTAATTAAAAAATCAGCATATTGCTCAAACATGCTTGCATGGAAATATTTGCTTTATTTCTGATTCCACGGCACACTTTTTTGTACCTTATTGGTATAAGTGACCCCTGGCAGCATAGCACCTTTAGTGTTGAACATAGTATAAAAAATAAACACGTAGATTGTATTGCAACACATGCTTAAAGGGCCCTTCACCAGGCCCTATAGCAAATTTTGGTTATACACTGGAAGTTGTTACCTGTCCTCTAGCGAGTGTTCCGCCGAAAAAATTTTTCAGATCGGCTCATTAATAGCCGAGATAGAAATATTTCAGTGCCGCAAACCCATGATTTCAGCAGAAAGGCTCCACTGCCATGCAAGATGCTCTATCCACTCGCCCCGTCTAGCCTACGCAAGCGAAATTCCTTCCCTGCGTTCTCCCATACTGGACCTCGACGATCACGTGAGGCATGTGTCACGGGCCCCGCCTTCATATTTTTTTTTTTGCTCCTCGCTTTTTTTTTTTTCTATGTACGCACTTCCGCCGACCGCGTCGCGTGCGAGCTGTTGTCTTGTTCGCACAGCGCACGATTTTGTGCACTGTGCACAAGGAAACATGACTAGTGGTATAATTCAGTGCTACACGAATACTGAAACAGAGCAAGCAGATCGCAGAGCGTGATCACACGCTGAAATACGGTAGAAAATGGCATAGTTTCGGTACCTGCACATGTAACAGCACGACCGTGAAAACAAGCACACGAAGCGGAAGTACATCTCTCTTGCTTCAGTGCGAAGTAAAGCAAAAAACATGTAAACATTCTGTTTGTGTGTTTTATTATTTCTCTAAAATTCAATTTGTCAGTTCAAACAACAGATCACACAAATGACAGATGTTGCCTTGAATAATTCTCGAAGTCACGTGTCACCACGAGCAACGTCACACTGCGGACATGATGATGTAGGCGCAGAGGCACGATTACGTCACTGTCCGGCTTGCAGCGTGGTCGTCACGAGGGAAAGGATAAAGCGGCGTTCAAATTGAAATTTCAGACCTTTCCGCGTCGCGTAGCGATATAATACTTTGCAGACAGGATTGTTATCACATAATGTATGCTCTGTGCTTGTTAGCTCAAAATGGCCAGTCCTGGTCAGGGGCCCTTTAAAATTAATAACTTCTCATACAACTGTCCTTTAGTGTTGCCCCATTGTCTAGCAGGCATCACCACCATTAATGTAGACAAAAAATATTCTCATTGCTATTTTATTTTCTAGTTAATGTTATTACAGGGAGATGTTTGAACAAGAGGTTTATTTACACTCCCTGGAAAGATGACAAGCAGGGCCACAACAACAAAGATGAGGAACCAGGCCACACTTCATCCTCCATCTTCTACGCTTCAACAGCTGCTTCTACCTACACTGGCTTATAATTGGCTAGTAACAATATTATTTCCATATTTTAGTTGAACTTGCAAATTAATTTAGTCATTCAGCCAATGTGAACTGCTTGTATTTTAAATTTTTCTAAGAGAGTCATTCTTGTTAAAATTTTGAACAGTGCCACACATTTTTGGGGGGAGGGTGGAAATAGATGTGGGGCTCAAGAAATGCTAGTTACTCATAAGGTTTGACAATCACCGTTTGTCTTTCAATTATGCAGAGTTAGAATCTGTACTAGAAAGTCGGGATTACTGTAATCTCTCTAACCTGTAACTGTTTTTATGGGGCTGGTAGGTAAATGTTTTTTTTTTATTTATCTTGATGGTACTTATGACCCACGGACATTTCTAGGCTGGAGGAGCTAAATAGTAACGACATATGTCTAACACATTCATTTTTTAGTGCAGAGTAAATGCAAGAACAAGAAGTAACTGAAACCATACTCTATGTGAGTGTAGGAAGTAAAAAAAAAACAATTAAATGTGCTTAAGAGGAAGCTTTAGCTTAGGCCCAACTCCAACGCAGCCTATTTAACTACATGTAAAATTCAAACACGGTTTTCTGAGATAACCCCTGGGCCAATTTTAATGACATTT